>NW_023270757.1:393778-468390 GCF_011800145.1 Mirounga leonina | reverse complement strand
TTCCTTCCTTCCTTCCTTCCTTCCTTCCTTCCTTCCTTCCTTCCTTCCTTCCTTCCTTTTATTTGTCAGAGAGAGAGAGGAGTGTGCACAAGCAGAGGGAGAAGCAGGCTCCCGCTGAGCAAGGAGCCCTATGTGGGGTTCGAACCCAGGACCCTGGGATCATGACCTGAGCCGAAGGCAGACGCTTAACGACTGAGCCACCCAGGTCTATTTTTCTTATACTTGCTCTGTAGTATTAAAAACTTTCATTGTGATTTCCCCATGATTGTTTCATTTTTATGGATCATGTAGTGAGGAGGGCCCTAATTGTCTTGTCCTATTAATTTGAGAGTGCAGGTGGCAGTTGGATTTCAGAGCTTTTGAAGCAAGAGCTGAGGCTAAGCTTGAGTTTCTAGCAGGTATCAGGATTTCATACAGGGTGAATGAAATAGAATCCAGCTGCCAGGTTCTAAAGAGCATGTGGAGAAGCAATTAGGGACCAAGAAGTGGTGGGTGAGAAGCTATGCAGGCAGAAGAACAAGGAACACATAAATACTGAATAGCAGAGCCGGGTGGGTGGTTGAAAAGGATAGACAGGTTGTTTTCCCTTCTTTAAGAAGCTGGGCAAAGCAACTAGGAGAGACAAGAATATACCCCCTGTGCCACAGTCTTGATAAACTTGGAAGATCAGCTCAAATTTTTTGATGGTGCTATCAGCTTTTGTATAAGCTATTAAGATAAAAGTAATGAAAAGTTGTCAAATATATGTTTAAAATCCTCAGGCTGATGGTTCCGTAGCTTAATTTGTGGGAGGAAGAAATGAAATGAATACATAACTGATAATTGCAGTAGTTGTAAGTTTTAGAAGGAAAAAAAGTCCTACTAGATTTTGTGTCCCTGAAACAGAGGGCCCCATTAGTGAATGAAGTATGTATTTTTGTCAGTCTGTTAATGTATACTGGCTTTAAGAACATACTCTCTAAAAAAAAAAAAAATACTCTCTATAGCTCTGGCTTGACCTACATTGCTTCCCTGAGTCCTTCCTATAAAGGAATTTGATGGTCAAGGGTGCTCAAAAGGGTCCTCTTTCTCTGTGATCATTAGACACTCCCCCCAACATCCCATCCCCAACTACCCCATATAATCCCTTGCTGGGTTCCCATAGCAAGTGTGAATGTAATTAGATAGATCTCTTGTTTTCCAGATTGTGCACTTCATTGAAGTTTGACACTAAACACTTTTGTGTGATGTATGGTTGTGTATTTCCATATCCCAGAGAAAGTTGAAAACCAGAAGTGCTCTATCTGCTGCTCCTTTATTACCTCTAGAATGCAGGTGATAGATTTATTTTCTTGGAAATATGCTGGAACACCTTGGCAGATAAGGTGATAATTGCTTAAGTTAAACAAATGCTTTGATTCCCTTGGAACTTAAAGACCTCATTAAAAATTCTCTTTCTGATTTAGATTTAGACAGGCCAAAAAAGGCACCGTGACAGGTTGGAGATAAATCTTTAAAAATCAAACGCTTTTTTGTAACAAGTGGTTTATGGAGCATATTGTGAGTGGTTTCCCTTTTGTAAAGAATGTCATGGGAAGAAGTAATGTGTAAATTGTTTTCTTTAATGCATGAAATGCCCAAGGGAAGTTGAGATTAGAAATAAAGTAGGACACAAGCTAGACTGCCAATGCTAAAGCGAGCATTATGTACTTTTTTTTTTTTTTTAATTCCGAGAATATGATGTTCTGATACCTTGAAAGGCCAAATGGTTGTGATTAACCTTGAAGTTTAAGTCTCTAGC
This sequence comes from Mirounga leonina, assembly GCF_011800145.1. Lineage (NCBI taxonomy): Eukaryota > Metazoa > Chordata > Mammalia > Carnivora > Phocidae > Mirounga > Mirounga leonina. The sequence goes on along the minus strand of NW_023270757.1, from coordinate 466,610 downwards.
AGATGAAAGACAGTTGCAGTTTGTAGCCCAAGGATAGCAAGTAAAGGGTGATATCACATCATAATGCAGCTTGGGGAGTGGTTTTTAGAATGTTTAGTGGCTATGTATTAGGAAAGGTCAAGTGGTTGTACTTTAAAAAATGTATTCATTCTCTAAAGTGTCACACAGATCTTGGGGCTGTCTTTTGTAAACTTAGGTGTTTGTCGCCTGTACTTAGGTCATTTTGGTGAAAATGGTGCTTTCTTACTCTGTTGGCCTACCTCCTGGAGACAAAAGTCGTTCTTTCTGTATGGTTTGGCTTTTTCACTGCATAATAAGCTATTAGCCTAACCAGCCGCTCTATCTGTCCCCAAAGCGTTTTGGAATTCCACCATTCTGGGCCTGGATCAGAGAGTATAACCGCGCATTTTCTTCTATTTCGCTCTGTCACTGTTGACATTTGGGTGAGTCTCCTCTGTGATATGTTTATAAGCATCTGCTACTCTGGAGAGTCTGAAGTCTCCTTTTTACTGAGTTAGATTAGATCATCAGAAAACTGTACTTGCACTGTATTCGCTGAGGCTCTTTTGCTGAATTACATGGTATGTTATACCCATGGCTTTATCCAGGGTTTGTTTAAAAAAGAAGTAATATAAAATTCCCTTTAGTTTATGTTACTGAGAATATTGCTTATTATATCACTCTATATTCCATATATAAAGGCTAACCTGAGAAATTTCCCTCAGAGTTCAGGGGCATGAAAAAGCTTGTTTTCTTTGATAAAAGGTACTTCTCCCCGCACCCCCCCATCTTTTAGATAATAAAAGATGTGTTATTTACCTTATATATATTTACTTGTGCTTGGGAGCACAGAGCCAAATTTGAATGTTAATGTTAGCAATTGTGTGAACACATTTTATAAATTAATTTAAAAAATAGTCATTAATTAAACCAGGAGTCAGCAAACTATGGCCCACCCTCCCCCTGTGCTTGTAAATAAAGTTCTATCGGAGCATAGCCATGGGCGATTGTTCATGTATTGTCTATGGCTGCTTCCATGCTACTGTGGCAGATTGGAGTATTTGCTATCTGACCCTTTAGAAAAAAAGTATTTCCAGTCCTACTGCAAATAGCCACATGATGGTATGTGCCAGCCAAAACACTGGAAGAATATAAAACAGGGTGACTTCTAGAAAATGGGCTACTTGGGAAAGGCTTAGCAGAAAAGATGGGCTATGAAAGAAATTTCATCTTTAAATAGTGGAACATACAGAGAAGGGCATTTTATGGGGGCGAGAACAGCATAAGTAAAATTCCTTAGGAATGAGCACATTTTGAGCAACATGGGACTAATTTGAAAACTGTTGTAGCCAGATTGGAATTAGACAGCAGTGACAATGAAACTGACTGGGAGATGCCTGATGGAGGGCTTAAAAGCGAGGAATCAGAATTTGCATTTAATCTGACAGTCTTGTGAAACCCTGCTCTGAATTCTTCGCAGGGAAGTGATGTGATGGAAATCGCGTTTTAGGACAATTCATCTGACAGCAGTGTATGGGATGTGCTCATGCGTGGAGATCCCCAGGACTAAGCAGTTACTGAAGTAAGCCAAGCAGGAGGAACTGATAAAAGGAGGGTAAAATGGGGCTGAGAGGTAGGCCCTGAGGTGCTGGGAAGGATAAAAGTGACTTTGTGATTGAGTGGATGCAGAGGATGGTAGCAAGGAACTCTTGAGAGAACTGGGAAAAGTGGAACCAAAATGGTAAACACGTTTGTGAGAGAAAATAGGTTCTTTCTCTCTTTCCCACTCTCCCTCCCTCCCTTTCTCTCTTTCTTTGTTTCTTTCACTTTAAAGTTTTTGTCTTTACTTATTTAAATTCAATTAGTTAACATGTAGTGTATCATTACTTTCAAAGGTTGGGGTCAGTGATTCATCAGTCTCAAATAATACCCAGTGCTCATTACATCACGTGCCCTCCTTAATGCCCATCACCCACTTACCCCATCAATCCCCCTCCAGAAACCCTCAGTTTGTTCCCTATAATTAAGAGTCTTTGTCTCCCTCTCTGATTTTGTCTTATTTTTCCCTCCCTTCCCCTATGATCCTCTGTTTTGTTTCTTAAATTCCACATATGAATGAAACCATATGATAATTGTCTTTCTCTGATTAACTTTTTCACTTAGCATAATACCCTCTAGTTCTCTCCACATTGATTTAAGTGGTAAGATTTCATTCTTTTTGATGGCTAATATTCCATTGTACATGTACACCACATCTTTATCCATTCATCTGTTGATGGGCATCTGGGCTCTTTCTGTAGTTTGCCTATTGTGGACATTGCTGCTATGAACATTGGGGTGCAAGTGCCCCTTCAGATCACAGTGTTTGTATCCTTTGGGTGAATACCTAGTAGTGCAATTGCTGGGTCTATATTTTTAACTTCTTGAGGAACCTCCATACTGTTTTCCTGAGTGGCTGCACCAGCTTGCATTCCTATCAACAGTGTAGGAGGGTTCCCCTTTCTCCGCATCCTCGCCAACATCTGTCGTTTCCTGACTTGTTAATTTTAGCCATTCTGACTGGTGTGAGGTGGTATCTCATTGTGGTTTTGATTTGGATTTCCCTGATGATGAGTGATGGTGAGCATTTTTCATGAAGGGTTTTTTTTTTTTTAAGCACTCTCTGCATCTAACATGGGGCTTGAACTCTGAGATCAGGAGTCGCGTGCTCTTCCAACGGAGCCAGCCAGGTGCCCCAGTATGTGCTTTCTTTTTGACATCTCCCATTGCTGGCTTTATAAGAGAGAGTAGGGAAGTGTTTGGAGACATGGATGGGCTCTGGGAGAGTTTCCATGAAGGAAGAGAGCACAGGCAAGGAACTCGGCAGCGGGAAGGAAGATGGGGTACAGGAAATGGAACGGACAGAGGAACTGGAGTCAGTAGAGGAGTTTCCCAGTGTGTTTCCCAGGAAAGGCTGGTTGTCTAGACTGTTAACAGATATTTGTAGAAAAAAAGGGTGCCATGATCAGATAAATTTGGTAAACTCTGGGTTAAGCAAAGTCAGTGAGACGTCTTGTTTTAATACCTCTCAGATTCTATAATTAATGTGCATCTTCATTTATATCTTCAACTAAGATCTGTCTCTTCAGTTATAGATTCATGTGTTCATGAATCATTTCAACCTGACATCTCCATTTGGATATCTATTAGACATCTGAAACTTACCAGTTCCAAATGAAATTCCCAGTCTTTCCCCACAAAACTGGTTTCCCTATCTCAGTTGATGGCAACCTCATCTTTTTCTCTTAGTAAAAAATGCCATGGTAAATGATGTATGAATCGTTCTGTTTAATGTATAAAATGCCCAAAGGAATTGAGATTAAAATTAGAGGTGCTCAGATCAAAAACTTTGGAGTCATCTCTCACTCTTTCTTCTATACTCTCAACCAATCATCAGGAACCACATTGGCTCTACCTTCAAATATATCTAGAATCAGAGCACTCCTCATCTCAAGTGATCCTATTAAAATCTTACCACTCTTTTTCAGTAGTAGCTTACCATTTCACTGGGGATAGATCCATCAGTCCTTCTGGTGACCTGCATGGCCTTTTATGATCTGACTTCTTTTTTTTTTAAGATTTTATTTATTTATATGCCAGAGAGAGAGAGAGAGCACAAGTAGGCAGAGCGACAGGCAGAGGGAGAGGGAGATGCAGGCTCCCTGCTGAGCAGGGAGCCCCATGCGGGGCTCAATCCCGGGACCCTGGGATCATGACCTGAGCTGAAGGCACTTAACAGACTGAGCCACCCAGGCGTCCCTGTGATCTGATTTCTTACTGACTTTCTGATTTCCCATTCTCTTCCTCCTTCATTCACTTTTTTTTTTTTTTTAAAGATTTTACTTATTTGAGAGAGAGAGAGAGAACATGAGTAGAGGGGGAGGGGCAGCAGGTGAGAGAGAAGCAGGCTTCCTGCAGAGCAGGGAGCCCCACATGGGGCTCCATCCCAGGACCCTGGGATCACCACCTGAGCCAAAGGCAGACGTTTAACGACTGAGCCACCCAGGCACCCCTTTCATTCACTCTTGGCTTCTTTCTTTGCTCTCTTCTAGCCCTGGCTTTAAGCACTTGATAAGCTTTGGGCTTTTGCACTAACTGTTTACTGTACCTGTGACATCTTTGCCCAGATATCTATATGGCTAACTCACCAGATGTCATCCTCTTTAGAAGAGACTGACCCTGGTTGCCATATTTAAAATAGAATGTGTTTCTGTAATACTTTAAGCTCCATGAGTGTAGGGATTTTTGTCTTTTTTGTTCCCTGAGGTTGCCTAAGCACCCAGAGCAGTGCCTTAGACACCTAATAGGCAGCTAATAAGTATTTGAGTGAATGAGTGAATGAAAATTCAAGGTGCCAATATATATTCCCTCCAAAACCTTTTACCCTCGTGGACATCTCTTCATCCTAGGTTTCCAAAGGACACATTTTGGGAAATGGTGTTATGATAGCTTACAGAATTCCAAGGAGCAGAAAATTCCAAGAAAGAGGGTATGGACACATCTGGAGAGTTGAAGAAGTTTTGACTTGCGTAAACTAATGAGTAGATTTTGATAGGAGACATAATTTGCAATCTTGGAACAAGCTGTTTCAGTGCTGCAAAATGTCAAATTCAGGGGACTAAAGTTGGCTCTAGATGTTGAAGAAGGTTGGGATAAATGATCCATTCAGAGACTTTAGTTGGAGGAAGGGGAGGAAAGTACGAGAGCCATGCATTCAGCACAGGGCACCTCCATTTGTGAGAGCAGGAGAACTTGGTTTTGCTGCTTGTTATTTTTATAAGGTAACCTGGATTACCTGGATTTTTTTTTTTTTAAGATTTTATTTATTTATTTGACAGCGAGACAGCGAGACAGGGAACACAAGCAGGGGGTGTGGGAGAGGGAGAAGCAGGCTTCCTGCTGAGCAGGGAGCCTGATGTGGGGCTCGATCCCAGGACCCTGGGATCATGACCTGAGCTGAAGGTGGACGCTCAATGACTGAGCCACCCAGGCGCCCCTGGAATTTTTTTTTTTTAAATATGTATGTATATATTTTTAAGTAGGCTCCATGCCCAGCATGAAGCCCAACACGGGGCTTGAACTCACGACCCCGAGATCAAGAGATCAGGAGATCAGGAGTGGGATGCTTAACCCACTGAACCACCCAGGCGCCCCTAAAGCATCTTATTTTTCTAAGTAGTGTAATTTGGTGGGTTCAGTGCTGCATGGGCTGGATAAATTGAGATCCTTAGGAAATCCTCTCAGTATTTCAGAGCCTTCTCTTGACCACTTTGCCCTCCTCCATCCTTTTTGCATGCTTGAAAAAATTTTTTTCCTTTCCTTTTCCTTTTCCTTTCCTTTCCATTTTAGTATATGTGCTGCCTAAGCGAGCACTTTTCTTCCTTCCTTCCTCTCCTCTCCTCTCCTCTCCTCTCCTCTCCTCTCCTCTCCTCTCCTCCCCTCTCCTCCAGTCTCCTCCAGTCTCCTCCAGTCTCCTCCCCTCCCCCTCCCTTCCTCTCCTCCTCCTCTCCTTTCCGTTTTTTTTTTTTGTTTTTTTTTTTTGTGAGAGCCCAGTAGGAATGAGAGGTGTGATGTAAATATTAAAAGTCGGTGTTAATTGGGGTGCCTGGGTGGCTCAGTCGTCTGCCTTCGGCTCAGGTCATGATCCCAGGGTCCTGGGATCGAGCCCTGCATCGGGCTCCCTGCTCAGCGGGAAGCCTGCTTCTCCCTCTCCCACTCCCCCTGCTTGTGTTCCTGCTCTCTCTATCTCTCTCTCTGTCAAATAAATAAAATCTTAAAAAAAAAAAAAAGTTGGTGTTAATTGCTTGCTCTTTTAGCAGACAAGCAATCTGTTTCAGTGTGTGAGTTTCTAGGTCATTTCTGTACCCCCTGAAAAAAGCTCACCTAGGCTTTACACTGGTCACCAGCAGTTAGATGAGTGATTAAATGAAAGCTTGTATTCAAACTGTGGTAGAGTTTAAACAATTTTGTGAAAATTTGATTCTTTCTCTCTTAGAAGTTTTGATCTTTGAAAGAATTTCTACTTCAAACATGTGGTTGAACTTTTAAAATCCTGTTATTTCGGCTTGAGCTTTTGGATTTTTTTGGGTTTCGATAGTGTGAATTAATCTGTTCCAGGATTTGCTCTAATGGGAAAAACCAAGAGTGGTTGAGCATTTTAGTTTATTTATCAATCATGGCATTTGTGGGCCGAAGTGGTTGGTGAGCATATTCCAGCAATTACGCTGCAGAGCCCTATGCTTTATTTCCATTGTTGTCTTTGGAATGAATTACTTTTATGTTGTTTGAGGAATAATTGGTTTGAAATCCTTTTTCGGACTAACAAATACTCTTTTGTTTTGATTACAGAGTCTGCATATATACATGTAAGAGAAGCAAAAATGTCAGATGATATCAGGAAAAGGTTTGAATTTCCAAATTCTCTTATCCAATCACAGGTAATTTTTATTTAATTATTTTTGCTTCATGGTAACAAATGAACCGCTTTGGTGGATTGTTAGTAGAACTTTACATTTTCAACATTAAATGTTTTATTCTGTATATAGGCTTCTACATATATATTGCTTTATTAACTTTTATATAAGTTAATTTGAAAATTTATATTTGAGGGGCCCGTGGCTGGCTCTGTCAGTGGAGCATGCTAATCTTGATCTTAGGGTTGTGAGTTCCTGCCCCACGCTGGGTGTAGATATTACTTTATTTTTATTTTATTATTTTTTAAAGATTTTATTTATTTGAGAGAGAGCGAGGGAGAGGGAGAGGGAGAGGGACAGAGAATCTGAAGCAGACTCTACACTGAGCACAGAGCCCGACATGGGACTTGGTCCCATAACCGTGAGATCATGACCTGAGCGGGAACCAAGAGTCGGGTGCTTAACCGACTGAGCCACCCAAGTGCCCTCATATCTTGTAGAGATTATTTTTAAAAAATTAAATTAAAAAACCCTGAAAATTTATATGTGACATAGGAAGGTGAATATTTGAAATTGACCAATCTCAGCTTTTTTTTTTTTTTTTAAGATTTTATTTATTTAAGAGCGAGAGAAAGAGAGCGAGGGAGAGGGAGAGCATAGAGAGAGAAGCAGACCCCTGCTGAGCAGAGTGCCCGATGTGGGGCTCAGTCAAGGACCCTGAGATTATGACCTGAGCCGAAGGCAGATGCTTAACCAACTGAGCCACCCAGGCGCCCCCCAGTCTCAGTTTCTATTTATATCATACTTTTCTTCTTAGACGTAATAAAACCTTGATTAACTAGGAGGACCCTGGATCTGTATTTTTTTTTTTTTTAAGTCTATAATGAATTTTTGGGAATAGAAGTAAATGGCTGTACATCTACGGAGTATGAGAGATTGACATTTAAAAGGATATATTTTACCCCTGTACAGTTATTAAGAATAAGAGATTTTGACCATAATACCTAACATTCAGTAAGTAAAATGTCCTGGATTAAAAAATTTGATGTCTATCCTAACACAGGCAGGGGTTGGTGATAATTTATTTTAGAGAGCTGTTCAATTATTAGGGTTCAAACAAAGGTGGTTTTCTGGTTAGCCTTCCCCTAACTGGAAGCATTCTAGTTAGTCAAGGTACCGTAATAGCTTACTGTCTTTTCTTGTGAGAGTGAAGCCAGGGGACCAGCAGAAGCCGGCCTGAAGACCGAACTACGTACAGCGTCTTGGATGCTTTCAGCAGTTTTCTCCGGAGATGCCTGCTGTGGGAATTGACTTAGCTGGGTAGTGGGGAACCCTTCCATGAGGAGTAGAACACTCCTTATGCAAGATTCCCTTCTACCTGACTGGGTTGGAGTCCTATCCTGTGCAGCACAGGTCCTTACCACGAAGAGGAAGATGAAGGCTTGGAGGATACCGTCCACAGTTTCTATTTTTCTGTGCTTGGAGTCCCTTCATTAGCGTAGATAACTGAGAAATGCCTATGTGTTTTACTGTTAAATTAAATGAGAAGTGTACATGTATTGTTTCATGGAGAATGTGTCTTTCGACTATTCTATTGTGGAAAACTTAAGTAGCAATATAGGGTCATTTATCCTTGGATTTTGTACTTTAAAATCAATTTAGCCTCTATTCTGTGATTTGTTAGAAGGATACATAGAAAGGCAAACTGGAGAAGTTGGACCTGGTGGGGGGATGTTTGTCAGTAAGCTGATCTTCTTTTAGTCTTTTTTTTCTAAATATGAACGGGAGTTGTTGTTTCTTTTTTTTCTTTTTTTTTTTTTTGTCCCTGTTATGTGTCATACTGGTTTTATTTGGTTCTTGCAACTGTCCCTTGTTCTCTGTGAATACTTCTTATTGTTCTTTTGTAACCATTGCTCAGTGTTAGCACCATATTTCATTGATTCACACACACTTTTTCACATTTTAGCATCTTTGAAATTGGGTCACATCTAGTAACTCGTGGCAGTAGTTTTTACACAGCTGGTATTGCCTGCATGTGAACTTGGCTGGGATTTTCTAAAGGAACTCTTTCACTAATATAAAATCAAAATTTGAAATTATAAGGCGCATTATGTAACAGATAAATGGGCAGCCTTTCTTCCTTAGAGGTAGAAATAAAATAATGGTGCATCTTGCAGTTGATGGCCAGTTGCATTCAATGAAATATGGTATATTTTGTAAACAGGCACCAAAACTGTTCACTGGTCTTAATTCTTGTTACTGGCCCTTAAACTAGGAGGTAAGAGACAGTTAATTAATCAAAACTTAATATTCATGTCAATGCGTGATTTATATTATAAAACTGAGATCATCAAGCATTGAGGTCTTAAATCATTTCCAGTGTGTAAAATACAAAAACAAAGGAGGAGGTGCTGTGTTTTTGTGTGACCTTTTCTGGAGACTACAAGACTGACAGGATTCACAGTTGTATCATACGTTGGTCCAAGTGCAGGATCAACACTTGCTGCAGTTAGAGAGTTTTTCCCAGCCCCTGCGTAGGATGGCTATCATTGTTGCTAGCCTACAGCTCTAAAACAGCAGAGTAGTGCTGGGGAGTGGTGCAGAACCAGGAGAATGGAGTTGAGGTGGTAGGAAAGAACGATATATATGTATTTATGTTATCAACACTCCTTTATAAATAGAGTCTTAGATTTAACTTTGGGCCTTTTGACCAAAGCAGGATATGGGAACGTTTCAGAGATTTATGAGACTAAAAGCTTATGCAAGGGCTAAAACCTATGAGAAAATAATAAAGAAATTAAATCATAGAGCCTAAACGAGAGAGAATGGTTGTGGTAGGGGGAGACCTATTGGTTCAGTTCTGTATGGGCCGTGGTCATAAAGATGGGGATGAGTTGTCTCCATCTTCATTAAGGACATGATGAAGCATGATGGATTGCATTTAGATGCAAAAATGATTTTAAAAGCTGTGGAGTTTCTCATTTGTCTCACGGTTTAATTGATGAAGCAATCTCCCATTATCTTCTAATACTAAGTGACAGCAATTTGAACTGAAAATCTGGCAATTTTCTTAATATCTATGAACTGTAGATTGCTTATTGGAATAAAAATGCTTACCTTGAGAGTTGTTAGGAAGCTAAGAAATTATGTACGTAGAATGCCTAATTCAGTGCCTTCCACAGAGCACACTCTCAGATGAGTGGGAATTTTATTATGACTTGACTGGCTGGCACACTCATACTCCTATCACCTTGTTTTTTTTTTTTTTTTTATATCAACTAGTATTGACAGGAGTTACCTTCAAATGCACTAATTGGAGAGAACTTCTGATGCCATGTATTTATTGATTTTTTTTTTTTTTTAAGGCGGTGGGTCATCTTATTGCTGCAGTCCTGAAGGAAAATGGTTTTTCAGAAAAGATCCATCAATCCACAAACCAGGTCTGTATTCAACTTTGCACTTGAGTTCTATTCAGATGTTCCCAGCTGCATGTAGGCACTCCTTCTGTTTCAGGTCACTGTAGAAATGATTTTGAACTGGTTTTGTTTGTTTGTTTTTTGGTTTGCCAAGTTCTCCTTCAAAATTATTACTATTATTTTTTTTTTTTTTTTAAGATTTTTTATTTATTTATTTGAGAGAGAGAGAATGAGAGACAGAGAGCATGAGAGGGGGGAGGGTCAGAGGGAGAAGCAGACTCCCTGCCGAGCAGGGAGCCCGATGCGGGACTCGATCCCGGGACTCCAGGATCATGACCTGAGCCGAAGGCAGTCGCTTAACCAACTGAGCCACCCAGGCGCCCCAATTATTACTATTATTTTTTTTTTTTTTAAAGATTGTATTTATTTGTCAGAGAGAGGGAGAGAGAGAGCATGAGCACAAGCAGGGGGAGCAGCACAGGGAGAAATAGGCAGAGGGAGAAGCAGGCTCCCCTCTGAGCAAGGAGCCTCATGTGGGATTCGATCCCAGAACCCTGGGATCATGACCTGAGCTGAAGGCAGATGCTTAACCGACTGAGCCACCCAGGCGTCCCCCTTCTTCCAAATTCTTTACAATTTTAAAATTGGTTACAACAGACTCCGGGAATGAGATATGGAAGGGATGGTAAAGGGGAGTATTCTTGTGACTCTTAGTGAAAAATAGCATGGGTGGAATGAGGATAGACATACCTTAGAGAAGGTTGGTAGGATTACCTCTGAGGGAATCTTTCTGTTTAATGGAGAAAGTGAACATAGCGGCTCTGTTTGGATGTAGGAGATTTTTCCTACTTTAGGGTGCCCCAAGTATGAGTTCTATGTTCGTAAGGTCATGCTTTGGTACTTGGAGCTGAAGGAAAATGTCCATACATCCATGCATAGGGCAGGTGAATGCTAAGATTGAAACTGCTCAGCTTCCTGAGATGTAGACCACTTGGGTTTTGGTCAACCGGTATTGTAGATTTTGACTTGCTGGTTGGAAACTGTGTGGTCCTCTCAGGTAAACTCTTTGGAGAATGTAGATGATGGAAATAAGATTTTTTTTTTTTCATAGAAGAAATAATTGATTTTCTTTCTCTTACGTTGCCTTTTTTTTTTTTTTTTTTTTTACCACATTGCTTTTGATTAGCTACTCCAAGTTACATCTCTCTCCAGCGTCTGCTGCCATATTGAAATTAGTGTAGAGGCAAATTTCACTAATTGGCATTTATCTGGTATTTGTATGTAGTTGTATAAATTAGGTTTTCTGAGAGCGCTGATCTTAATCCTGCCTATAATCACATTATGTACTGTGAGGTGATCTAGTGGTTTTACTTAAACAGCCGGGATTTATTGAATTGTCAAATCCCTGTGACTGTTTTCTCTTCTATTAATAAATGAATGCTTACTTCCACAAGGGCACAGTAATACCTGAGGCAGGAGTTTTTTTTATTCATTTATTTCGTTTTTCTGGTTAAAATGGGCTACTGACATTTGGAACCCTTTGATATTGGCCATACAGGTGAATAAAATTTCCTTCTGAATAAAAGAACTGGTATATAAAGATTTCTTTCCTGCAGTGACTGTTAACTGTATTGTTCTGTTATACTGGGATCCTTAGATTGAAAAGGCTCTCAAAGCCAGCTACAGTGGGAAAGTGGGCACAATATGTTGATTTTCATTCTTTTAGTTATTCTTTTTTTTTTTTTTTTTTTAGATTTTATTTATTTATTTGACAGAGAGAGACACAGTGAGAGAGGGAACACAAGCAGGGGGAGTGGGAGAGGGAGAAGCAGACTTTCCGCAGAGCAGGGAGCCCCATGCGGGGCTCGATCCCAGGACCCTGGGATCATGACCTGAGCTGAAGGCAGACGCTTAACTGAGCCACCCAGGTGCCCCTCTTTTAGTTATTCTGTGGGAGCTGAGGATCTTTTTTTCTCAAATTATATATTTTTCTAATAACTTATGTCAGGAAGAGGGAAAAATAGCTTCATGATGTGTTCTTTAATAAAACAAAACAAAACCCAAACCGCATGTAAATCTAAATGGACTTAACCCACAGTACATTCAAATATGGGTTTATCATTAGTCATGAACCTCTGGTGGGGTGGGTCATGGATGCTTGAGGAAGTTATGAAAGCTCGAAGCTCTGCATTTATAGGATTTTTCAAAATAAAGATCTTACATTTACTTATGTGCCCTTCTGGTGCTTTTCTATCAAAGATGACAGATTAATGGTCGGAGGGGGCAAAAAGTCAGTTTCTTTCTTTCTTTTTTTAAAGATTTTATTTATTTACTTGAGAGAGAGAGGGAGGGAGCATGAGCAGGGGGAGGGGCAGAGGGAGAAGCAGGCTCCCCACTGAGCAGGGAGCCGGATGTGGGGCTCGATCCCAGGACCCCGAGATCATGACCTGATTTGAAGGCAGATGCTTAACCAGCTGAGCCACCCAGCCATCCCGAGTCGGTTTCTTTCTTGACCACAACAGTTTTCTAGGGGCTTTTGTTGGAAGCCATGGAAATACCAGTTTGCTGTTCCCCCCTCTTAACTGTCTTTCCTCTGGGCCCACATTAGACTTTAGTAAATTGGGGCAGGGGCAGTGTGGGGGGTGGTGGAGTGCATGTAGGTGGTAGAGATTGCTGGTAGGAGAGCAGAAACACGTTCTGAAAATGTTATTGCATTTAGGGCTTAAACCACAGGAATGATTTGGAGTTCATCCTAGAGTAACTGCTGTGCGGATATTGATGGTGTCTGGTTAAAGGGCTTGGTTGGAGCGCTGTCCGAGAGCCGAGTCTTAGTTTTGATCCCCTGTCAGTTTCCTTGGTTTGCTCAAACATAAGTCATACTCCTGTCTGCAGCCAGCCTTATTCTGCAGCCAGGACACCAGATGGGCAAGAGTGGCTTTTATCAGAACACATCCATTATCTGTCCTGGAAAACTGACTTTAGTTTATTCTACAAATGGTGGGACAACAGTGTCATCTTTGTATCGGAAAGCTAGCCCACTGTGAACAAATTATGATTTGAAGAATGGCTGGGGGTGTACATGCCTTTGCTGCTCATCGGATGTGTCTTTTATTTATTTATTTATTTATTTTTAAGATTTTATTTATTTATTTGTCAGAGAGAAAGAGAGAGCGAGCACAAGCAGGGGGAGGGGCAGGCAGAGGGAGAAGCAGGCTCCCTGCTGAGCAAGGAGCCAGATGTGGGACTCGATCCCAGGAGACTGGGATCATGACCTTAGGAAGGCAGATGCTTAACTGACTGAGCCACCCAGGCATCCCCAGACGTGTCTTTTAATCACTGGTTTGATTTCAGACTCCGGCTTTGAACTTGCTGTGGGAGAAGTGTTGCAGTGATAATGTGGTGGTTCGAACAGCCTGCTGTGAGGGTCTAGTGGCCCTTGTTGCTCAGGATCACGCAGAGTTCAGCTATGTGCTCAATGGGATACTCAACCTGATTCCATCAACCAGGTATTCTTTCTTTCATGTTTGATCAGTAAAACACATTTTTAGGAAAAAAAAAAAAGTCACTAATTTGCCATTAAAGGTCAACGTTCACTCTACTTGTCAGTTGTTTTTCTTTCCCTTAAGATGTCACGAAGTTGGTATTTCATATGTGCTGATTTGGACTCTATAGTCTTGGAATTTGTGGTCATTTGCTGTACGTAAGACTTCAGGGCTTTCTGAGGCACCCTTTTTTTTTTTTTTTTAAGATTTTATTTATTTATTTGACACAGAAAGCACAAGAAGGCAAAGTGGCAGGCAGAGGGAGAAGGAGAAGCAGGCTCCCCGCTGAGCAGAGAGCCTGATGTGGGGCTCAATCCCAGGACCCTGGGTTCATGATCTGAGTGGAAGGCAGACGCCTAACCCACTGAGCCACCCAGGCGTCCCTAACTTACTGATTGATCTTAAGCAGGCCATGTAGATTTTTCCTTATGCCCTTTTTTCAGATGCAGGTAATGGTATTTGTTTCCCCCTAAATCTTTTCAAATGCCTTAAAATTCATAAACATAAAACCTATTTGCATTGTGCACTTGTACTATTTATATTCAAAAGTAAGTATCAGCAGCTAAGGAGCCAGGGTAATGTCTCTGTCTACGTAAGGAATAATTAGAGCAGGTTAGATTATACCTTTTTTTTTTAAGATTCTGTTTTTAAGTAATTTCTACACCCAACATGGGGCTTGAACTTACAGCTCCGAGATCAAGAGTTGCATGTTCTACCAGCTGAGTCAGCCAGGTGCCCGAGATTATACCTTTAATTCCAGAAGGTTATGTTAGAAAATTATGCTGTGTGGGATGTCCTTCATACCTCATTATAAGTCTGTCATTACTATTGTAAACTGAAAAGCGTAAGATTTGCTGATAGTGAATCAACATGTCATCTGTATATGTTATAATTTGTTAGTGACCTTAGAATTTTTTTTAAGATTTAAAAGTGTATTTTTTGGGGGCACCTAGGTGGCTCAGTCAGTTCAGTGTCTGACTCTTGATTTTAGCTCAGGTCATGATCTCAGTGTTGTGAGATTGAGCCCTGCTTCAGGCTCCGTGCCCAGCTTAAGATTCTCTCTCTCTCTCTCTCTGCCCGTCACCTAAAAAATTAAAAAAAAAAAAAAAAAATGTATTTTTTGAATAAGCAACACAATCACATGGAAAAAGTCCTATAGGGTATATGAGGCCAGGTGTCTGTCTTGTCTTACTCCTATAATTCAGTTTTTCTCCTCAGAGGCAAAACTCTTACCAGGTCTTATTTTCTTTTTAAAGATGTTGTATGTACATATAACTGACAATTTATGTGTTTATATTTTTCCTTAAGAAAAAAAAACTAATAGCCTACTGCACACAGTATTTATTTTCATTCTTTAGTGAAAAAATATATCTTGGAGACTGGAGATTGTTCTTTAACAAAAATAAAGTGCTTTCTAATTTTTTCGAGTCGTATAATATTCCATTGTATGAATGTGCCATAATTTACCAATTCCCTATTATTTTCATTTTTTTCCTTTTTTTTGCAATTATAGTCAGTGCTTCAATGAGTAATCTGATACATATAGATGACCATTAGTTTTCAAGGGTCATCGGAAACATGGTCAAGTCATAGAAGAAAGCATTGTATTTTATAGTAAACCTATATAGGAATTTTAACGATTGGAAGCTCCTGGGGGGAAATCTTTAAGTTTCTTATCTGAGAATGTTCTTGACTAACTTATAAGCCACAGGGAGATGGAGACAGGGTAGACCTTGAAGCTAACCAGTTTAATTTTTGAATCAATTCAATGACGGAATGTGTTATATAAGTGCTACGTCTTCTTTATTGTTGCCAGTAGAGATAATAATTATGTGTGAATAATTTTTTCATTTGTCTTATTTCAAGTAGCAGAGCTTTGTGGTTTGCAATGATTACAAGGACTATGCTTTGCATTGTTTCTGTCTTAAAAAAAAAAGAATCAAATTTAAGAAATGAAATTAAATTTAATTAAAAACAGGAGACCCAAACAGCCTTCTCCTTCAAATGCTGTTCAGGGAATTTTCTGACACAGAAAACCATCTTTTTACCATGAGATGGAAGCAGAAAGAAAACTGGGGCACCAGTATTTATATTGCACAAAATAGCCTTTAAAACAAAGACTGTACCAAGAAACAGAGAAGAACACTATATAATGAGAAAGGAACAATCTAACAGGAGTATATAACAATTCTAAATATTTATGCCCCAACATGGGAGCACTAAATACATAAAACAACTGTTGATAGACATAGAGGAAGAAAACAGTAATAGAAGACTGCAACACCCCACTTACATCAATGGACAGATCATCCGGACAGAAAGTCAACAAGGAAACAGTGGTTTTGAATGACACATTGGACCAGATGGACCTAACAGGATATATCTAGAACATTCCATCCAAAAACAGTGGAATACACATTCTTTTCAAGTGCACGTGGAACATTGTCCTGAATAGATGACATGTTAGGCCACAAAACAAATCTCAATAAATTAAAAAAGATTGAAATCCTATCTTGCGTGTTTTCTGACCACAGCAGTATAAAACTAGAAATAAAAATCAAACAAACATACACCCCGCCCCCCCCATCTTTATCTTTGGGATATAAAAGCAGGAATGACTTTGTCATTTCCCTGTGCTTCTTGCCTGAGACATTTTGGATCTTCAATTTCCAGCATTTAAATTTCTACTTGTCTCTGGATTTCTCTTCTTCAAAGAGAGATTTATCAGAATCTAGAGGCACCCTGGGAACAGAGCCACATAGTAATTGCTCAGCTTTGACGTAGAACAGTAATTCTAAAGGGTAATCCTTTTATTTTGCCTACCTGCTAGTGTAGCATCCTTCAGGAGCTGAGAGAGAGATTGAGAGAGGGAGGGAGGGAGCCATAGGGAGAAGCAGCCTTCCATAGAAGAGAGATTTAGAGAATGTAGCTTCTGGAGCTTTCTCAGCATTGCAGGAAATGTTGAAAGGCACAAGGAGAGATGGAAGGAAAAGTCTGTGAGGTCATCTCCCCTAGCTTTATAACCTGCTTCTCGGCCCTTAGTCTAGTCTATAAATTCTCTTGGAACATGTATGGGAGCCCTCCCCCCACCCCTGGCAATTTGAGAAACGTTGGTCTAGAGCCTGCTACATTGTATAGTCTAACTTTGTAAAAGACTTGACATTTGCAAAGCTCTGGTTGTCTAAACTTCAGGGAGTGGCTGGGAAAGTGTCTGGCTCTGTTTGAGAGACTGTTCCTTCAAAGGAATAGTTTGATGTCTAAGAGTGTTCTCGGTTCAAAGCTGAGGCAACATGAAACAATTGTAAACTAGTTTTTATAGCTTCTGTAAACAAAGAAATGGATTTAAGAGGTCTAAAATGTTCTTTTAATCAGTAAGGAAATTTGAAAAAAAAAATTATTCCCTAGGGAGGGTGAAGGAAAGAAGGGGGACCACAAAGGAAACACAGTAAGGAAATCATTATCACCAGTTAAATGTGAATTTTGAAATTAAACAAACTGAAATTAAAGTGAATGATACATGGTAGCATGTACTTTTCTTGTCTCTTCAGGAACTGCTTGTTTTAAGTTTAGATTAAGATTTTGTTTATTTTTGTTTTTACATTGAATTTATCCTGAGATAACGATTCCCAAAGCAAGTTTTTCCATTTTTCTGTTCTTAGATTCGCCCACCCCCCTTTTCCCGCACTAGCTTCTAGAAAGCTCAGGCAGCCATTGTTGCCGTTGCTTAGTAACGGGATTGTGCATAAAAACTGTACTCTCCTGTGGAACCAGGTAGTCAGTGTTCGATATTGAGATGTCATGACAGCCTGTAATTTCCGTTCCACTGCTTCCCCAACCCCTTCTTTTGTAAATGTGTTTGGGAGGATGGTTATGCGTTAGATAAACTAGGCTAGCCCTTGATTTGTGTGCCTTTTGTGCTTTTTAAATAAGGGAGAGACCTGCAATTTATGTGTTTGGGGAAAATAAAGTGTGTTAAGGTGTGAGAGATTAAAGTCTGTTTTCTGAGATTCCTAAAGGCAAGCCTACTTTTTATTTTTACTTATTTTTATTTTTTAAAGATTTTTATTATTTGAGAGAGAGAGGGCAGGAGGCAGGGGATGGGCAGAGAGAGAGGGAGAGAGAGAATCCTAAGCCGACTCCACACTGAGCGCAGATCCTGATGCGGGCGGGGCTTGATCCCAGGACCTTGAGATCATGACCTGAGCCCAATCCAAGATTCCGATGCTTAGCTGACTGAGCCACCCAGGTGCCTTGCAAAGCCTGCTTTTTAATGAAATCTTGCATAGACTATTAAAGATGCCCATGGTGGTCCTGACTAAAGCTGATGGATTCAGGGAGTCTTTGATTGTGGATTGATGGAAGGTCCAAGTTGTTTAAAAATTATTCTAAGAACTATTGGGAGTTAATGTTTAGGGTAATTTAATGAGAAAAATTCTGTGTTTCAGGCTCTTTTTTTTATTGATGACTGTTCCTTGGGAAACTTAATTGTTCTGTTCTCTTGTAGGCAATGGCTAGCAACTGAGGAGACACTGTATTCATATCTTGTATTATTGAAGCTTTTCTGTACTATTTAGGTTCTCCATTTTTATTTTATTTGGCAGGAGAAGAAGCATCAAGGAAGGATGACTTCATGAGGTTTCCCCAAGATTTAAGGGGTCTAGTCATAGCATGCTTTCATCTAGTTGGGGCGTCAGTATTTTTCTTGAATTTGAGATGGTTTCAGGTTTATATCTACATGGGTATCATTGCTTATTTCACTCTTATCTGAGAGTGACAGAATCATTAGACCATGTCTGTTTCCCCATCTTGTCTTCTAAATATTCCTGTAAGCTGTTTAGCTTGTTTCCAGATGTTCTTCTTTTCTTTTCTCCAGTCCTTTTTCTTTCCCTAAAATCCCAGAACCTCTCTCAGCTTGCAGCTCATAACCAGAAAAGTGATTCCAGGCACTTTTTTCGTCTAGGACATTCTGCCCTATTTCTTTTCATGTTCCTTGATCTGGTTGAAGGCTTTGTTTGTCTCAAAATCTTCCATTGTAAGAGCCATGTGCTAAGATGTTTGTCCTAAGATGTTTCTAGGTGATTTAGGAAAAGCAACTACTGAAACACATGTTACTTTTATAGTGGGAAAAGGCTTCAGAAGAAATCAGGCTATTTTCTGGGACTGAGAAGACAAATGAGTATGCAGAACTTCCCCAAGCAAAAAGTCAACAGCATTCTATTTCTTAGATTTTTTTTTAAAGCATTATTTTTTGTCATTTATTCAAGCCTGGGTTCCCCAGAACTGTTTTTGATTTCCTTCCTTTCTTCCTGGTCTTCTTTGTCTCTCTCTCTCTCTTTTCTCATATAATTTTATAATAAATTTAGAAAATGATTTGATCATTAATCTAGTGTTTAACATTCTCTTATTTGCTGGTGACTTACTGTGCTTAAAGCTGACCAATTATCCTTTCTGGTGAAAAAAGAGACTGGGCCACATTTGTACTATTGTCCCCATCATACCCAGGGATGCCCCCTTCGGAGATAATTTGTGTCATACAATGAGAATTCGTAATTCTCATCCCTGGTCCAAAAATTAGTATGGCTACTTCCTTGTACCTCATATTTGGAATATTTCAAAAGCAAAGAACCAGGCATTATTTGAGGTCTTTCCAAAAAGAGACTGAGCATACATGAGCAGTGTTTCATGTTGTAATCAAATCAACCCCAAACAAAGGAAACCTGATGCATGCTATTCATATGCACAATAGTAACTGTGCTATATTTACCTAGAGAAAAGCCATCTTTGTGGGTGGTTTTAATTACTGTAGTTTGTACAGCTTGACCAAAAATGTTTTCTTTTCTGTCTTATTTATTTATTTCTTTGGAATACTCAATGTCATTCCTGACCTGCACTCCCTCTCATGATAAGATCTGGGTCTCAGCTCTTAGGCTTAGTGAAAATTGAGGTTCCTTTTTGCATTGCCTCTTGCCATTCTGGTAGGGCAGGCCTGAAGTTTCTTTTTTTTTTTTTTTAAAGATTTATTTATTTATTTGACAGAGAGAGACACAGTGAGAGAGGGAACACAAGCAGGGGGAGAGGGAGAGGGAGAAGCAGGGAGCCTGATGCAGGGCTCGATCTTAGGACCCTGGGATCATGACCTGAGCTGAAGGCAGACGCTTAACGTCTGAGCCACCCAGGAACCCCAGGCCTAAAGTTTCTATTGCTGTCACTGAGAGGGTTCTTGAATCAATTCAGCTTTTTCTGGCACCTTCCCAAGGAAGAACTTGTTCCAGCTGATCTTCACTGAAGGACTTTTGGCAGTAGGTTACTGAGTGTGTTAGGTCTCTTTGGGCTACAAGTTACAGAAACCCACTTGAACTAATTTGAGCACAAAAGGGTGCTTTTTATTTTTTGGTAAATGGGTGTCCCCTAGGACCCAAGAACAGGGATGCAGCCGGGCCTCAGAAATGAATTGGATACAGACTGTGTGTTTCCCCCCTCTTGCCGCAGACTGAGTCTCTCTGCCTCTAATCTCCAGGGCACCACCTGCTCCTGCGTTAATAGCTCTTTTGTATAATAAGAGACAGCCCAACTGAAGTTGGCCACAATTACAGATTTCCAAGGACCCATGTGTGTGAGATGTTCACTCTGGACCGGTCAGGTCTGCCAGGGGCTATGTGTTCGTTTCCTAAGGCTGTTGCAACAAAATTGACCACAACTTGGTGGCTTAAAATAACAGAAATTTATTATTTCACAATTCTGGAGGCTAGAAGTCCCAAACCAAGAAGGCCACAGGATTGGTTCCTTCTGGAGGCTGGGAGCACGTGTTCTATTTCTCTCTCTCAGCTTCTGGTGGCTGTTGCAACCTTTGGCGTTCCTCGGCTTGTGGCTGCATAACTCTGTCTTTTCAGGCCCTCCTTGTCTGTGTGTCTGTCTCTGCTCTCCCTCCCCTTTCTCTCAGAAGCACACCAGTCATTGAATCTAAGGCGCACCCTGGATGATCTGATCTCGAGATCCTTAATTATATCTGCAGGGACCCTATTTCCAAACAAAGTCACCTTCACGGGTACCAGAGGATAGGACTTAGATGTATCCTTCTGGGAGACACAATTTAACCCTCTAGAGGCTGTGTCTGCACGGTGTGAGCATATGTGTGCTAGGTTCCCTACACAGTAACCACACGAATGGGGAAGGAGTGGCGAGTCCCCACACAGGAGGCTGGAACACTGATTCCAAGGAGTCTTCTTCACTGGGATTGAACTTGGAGGGAAAGCCATGACTTAGGTATCTTTCAGCCCCTCAGCTCAGCTGTAGCTTTGAACTATAATTGTGCTTAAGTGACTGGTGTTAGACCGGTGTTGCTCAGAGAGGACTAGAGGGAGGAGACATTGAGTGGATAGAGTCACTGTCAAAGGTAGTAACATAACCGTGTTCCTGTGTTGGCGAGATGCCGCCATGTTTTCCGTTGTCATCGTCCTCTGGAATGTTCTTTTGAAACTATGTATTACCTCTCCAAACAGCAGCAATGGTAGAAACCACCACTGCCTTGGTTGCCAGGGGGACTGAGGGAAGGAAACTAGCATATAGTGTGACACAAAAAAATTACCAAGAAAATCTTGGGCACAGTTGGTGTTAAAAAGAGGAACTTCTCCTATGATTTTAAAAACTTTTTATAGAGAATTTCAAAAGTAGGTAGAATAGTGTTATGAACCCTCATGTTCCTTTCACGCATCCCTACAGCCACTAAACCTGCTCCTTCCATAGCCCACCCTGTCCATGCTTGGAAGCAAATCCCAGGCACCGTATAATTTCTTCTTTAGATATTTAACTGTGTATCTCCTTTTAGAAAACAATAATAATGTCATTATTATACCTGGATATGTGTGTGTGTGTATAATTTTTTTAAATGTATAGTCAGTGTTCAGATTTCCATTTGTCCCATATTCTTTTTTTTTTATGATTTGTTTCTGAATGACCATTCAAGAATTTGTTGTTATATCTTTTACACCTTTTTTAATCGATGGGATCGCCCCCCTCACATCTACTCATCTCTGTCTCTGTGTCTCTCTTTTTTTTTAAATATATATTTTTTAAGATTTTATTTATTTATCAGAGAGAGAGAGACAGGCAGGCAGAGGGAGAAGCAAGGCTCCTTGCTGAGCAAGGAGCCCGATGTGGGACTTGATCCCAGGACCCTGGGATCATGACCTGAGCCAAAGGCAGATGCTTAACTGACTGAGCCACTCAGGTGTCCCTGTCTCTCTTTCTTGGACTCTGCTGAATGCATCTCCATGGTGTACTTTAACTTATTTCTCTATATTTCCTGTAAAATGGAAGTTTGCTTTAGAAATTTGATGAGATTTATGTTCAGTTTTTTTTCTTGGGAGGGGTGTTAGGGGAGGGAAGACTTCTCATAGATGGTAATGTGTTCCCTAGTCAGGAGGGAAATAACATCTGATTTTTTTTTTTTTTAAAGATTTATTTGTCAGAGAGAGACCACGTGCACAAACAGGGGAAGTGGCAGGCCTAGCAGGCAGAGGGAGAGGCAGGCTCCCCGGCGAGCAGGGAGCCTGATGCTGGACTCGACCCCAGGACCCTGGGATCGTGACCCGAGCCGAAGGCAGACGCCCAACCGATTGTTTTCTTTTTTGGAAATGTTAGCTGTTGATGCTGAATGGTTAGATCCATTAATTCGTTAGGACCTTCAACATGGTTGAAATTCTATCATTTTTTCTTGGCTTGCTTCCTGAAATATTGCAATAAAGAGACTCTTCCCCGCATCTATTATTTGGTTAACCCAGTAGTACAGCTTGTACAGGAAAGGCAGGATATATAGTGGATTTTTTCTCAAATAAATTTGGTCAACTTCAAAATAGTCAGCTTTTTCATAGCATCCTTCAGTGTTGACCAGTTTGATTTTATTTTATAAAGAATTATAATGTGTTCATGGATTTAGACTTAATTGATGTGTTTCAGTTTTCTTCCCTCTTTTTAAAAAATCCTTTTTTGAGACTTGAGTATCTTTTCACTGTTTTTGAGTTTGTTCCAGACCCACTCTTTTTTACTATCTCCTATATCCTGTGCTTGGTGCTATGATATCATGGTGAGGAAAGCAGAAATAGTCATTGTACTTATGATGCCTTTGGTTTAGAGGCAGGGACTGCCACAATCACATAGTTGAATGAAAGTACACCGTGCCAGGAGTCCCTTTAGTATCATCCTGATGAAGTAACACCTAGGATGAGACTGAGGAATGAATAGAACTTATCTAGGCAAATAGGAGTGGTTAGGCTTTCTCATTACAGGAAATAGCATGTGCCAGGTCCCTGTGGTAGGAGGAAAGATGGCTCATAGGAAGGCCTAAAAGAATGTCAAAAGCTGGGACATCTGGGCGGCTCAGTTGATTAAGTGTCTGCCTTCAGCTCAGGTCATGATCTCAGGGTCCTGGGATTGAGCCCTGCATGTACCTGGGGTTGAGCCCCATGCTCAGCATGGAGTCTGCTTGTTCCTCTGCCCCTTTCCCAGCTCCTGTGTGCACTGTCTCTCTTTCTCACAAATGAATAACATCTTTACAAAAGAAAAAAAAAAAGGTGTCAAAAGCAGAGGGAGAGTGGTTTGAGATGAAGCTGGGAAGGTAGGTAGGGGCCAGATAATGCGGTTCTCAATGGCTAATCTTGAGGATTTGCATCTTTAATCCTGAGTGCTGAGGGAATCTACTGAAGTATTTATCTAGTGGGTATCAGGGGTTTCAAAAGTGCCACTCTGGCTGCAGTATGCACATAATATAAAAGTGTTGGAGGGTGCCTGGGTGGCTCAGTAGGTTAAGGGTCTGCTGCCTTTGGCTCAGGTCCTGATCCGAGACTCCCAGGATCGAGCTCTCTGCATTGGGCTCCCTTCTCGGTGGGGAGCCACTCTCCCTCTGCTACTTCCCCTGCTTGTGCTTTCTCGCTCTCTCTCTGTCAAGGAAATAAAATCTTAAAAAAAAAAAAAAAAAGTGTTGGGTTTTGGGTGGGCGGATAGAATGGATATAGGGAGATGAGTTCAGGTGGCTATTGCTGTAGATCAGGTGAAGGAAGATACCTGCTTGCATCAGAGATGGAGAGAAATAGATGGATTTTTGAGATATAGAAGGGGTGAAGTTGGACCACCTGGGTCAGTTAAGCATCCGACTCTTGGTTTCAGCTTAGGTCGTGATCTCAGGGTCATTTGATCGAACTCCATGTTGGGCTTCGCGTTCGGTGTGGAGTCTGCTTAGGAGGACTCTCTCCCTCTGCTGCTCCACCCCGTGCTCTCTCCCTCTGTCTCACATAAATAAATTAAAAAAAAAAAAGAAAAAGAAGGGGTGAAGCATTTGAGGTGGATTAAATACGAGGATGACTGAAAGGAATATGTCAAAGGTGACTCCTTGATTTCTGACTTGCCAACTGGTAGGTAGGGAACATTGAAAGAAAAGCAGGAAGAGCAAGAGTTAGGATTTAGACGTGTTGAATTTGAGGCACGGTTCCGACACTGACGTGGGAATATCTAGTAACAGGTTATACTGTGGATAAGTTAGTCATAATATGTAACCAGATCTTTTCTGTTCTGATTAAAGCCTTCACTTCGATTCGTTAAAGTACTCTTCTGTGTAGGTATGTACACAGAGAACTTGCTCATCTGAGGGCTAATTCCAATTCCTGAGAATGTTCCTCAGAAGTCTACTTTTTCATATTAACATGTTTTTGTGTCTGTGCCAAACTGTGACTAATGATAGGTTCTAAATAAAAGATACCATGGTTGTTTCATTGTTTACTTAAATTTCTGCTCATATTATTCATCTAGGAGATCAGATTTACTCTCCTATTTGTGATCAGCGAGTCCTTTCACAATGAGATTATAAATCTCGTCCCCCGCCTTTTTTTACTAATAAAAAAATAAAAGTGTGCATACTTTTTTGAAAACTCAAACAGTGGCACTTGCAGGTAGTGAAAGTAGTTAAGTGGTAAAACTTTTCCTTTTTGTCATCTTCTCTCTCTTCTTTTTTAAAAATTCAGTTTCTTTTTGGGTCCTGGGGAAAACTGGAAAGTAGAAGACTCATGGCTCCTAGCCTGTTTCAGAGGTGCCTTCAAATCTTAACTTTGTTCCCTCTGGAATATAGAAGGAGCTAGGGTGATGATCTGCAGTCAGGACCAGACACATGGGTGGAATCAGGGACCAGCTAATTCCACTGAAGTTGGAGCCCCATTTCTAGACCTATAAAGAAAGTATTTATAAGTACATACACTCCAAGTATTTTAAAATTGGGTAATCCATTCCTATGTATATTCTAAAACTTGCATTTTTTCACTCAATAGGTATTGGATATCTTTCCGTATATCCGTTTGCATCTTTGTTAACAGCTGCAGAGTATTCGTTATTATGAATGTATCATATTTTATTGTTATTTTAAATATTTTACTTATTTGTAAAGGGCAAGGGAGGGCGTGTGCATGCATACAAGTCAGGGGGCAGAAGGGGAGAGGGGGACAGGCAGACTCCCTGCAGAGCGAGGAGCCCAAGTTGGGGCTCAATCTCTCAACTCTGGGTTCATGACCTGAGCTGAAACCAAGAGTTGGATGCTTAACTGAGCCACCCATGTGCCTGAATGTATATTTTAAATGTTTCTTTATTGACAAACATGTTTTTCTTTTTCCATTTTTTAAGGTAACAAATACAGTGTAAGATCTTCTTTTGGCTATATAAGGGTATTTCTATATAATGGGTTCTTAGAAGTGGAATTTATGGGAGAAAGGGCATATACATTTAGAATTTTTTTATGGATTTAAACATTTATAGATATTGCCAATTTACTCTCCATAAAGACCGAACCAGTGGGGGCACCTGGCTGGCTCAGTTGGGAGAACATGAGACTCTTAATTTCAGGGTTGTGAATTCAAGCCCCATGTTGGG
This sequence comes from Mirounga leonina, assembly GCF_011800145.1. Taxonomy (NCBI): domain Eukaryota; kingdom Metazoa; phylum Chordata; class Mammalia; order Carnivora; family Phocidae; genus Mirounga; species Mirounga leonina. The sequence goes on along the minus strand of NW_023270757.1, from coordinate 441,293 downwards.
TATAGAGATTACTTAAAAAAAAAAAAAAAAAAAAAAGACTGAACCAGTGTATGCTCAACCTGAAAGTGCTTATTTCCCCATTCACTCATCAACACTGGATATTTTGAACCTTATTTTTCTGTGATTTGCATATCTATATTCCTTGCTCATCTTGCTATTATATGATTAGCCTTATTTTGTTGCTTTTCTTGTTTTTTGGATGTTAACGCTTTGTCTGTCGTATATGTTGTTAAGTATTTCATCTCAGATGGTCTCGTCTTAAGGTTTTTTCTCCTCTGAAAACCCTCCCCACTAACTTTGCTAAAACTATCTGGAATTTTAGTTATAGGTTGTCTTTTTCTCTTGTTCTTTTTCACACTCTCCCCTTCTGCCTTCCAAATCCTCTCTGAACAATTGCTTTAAACTTTGTAGTCACATTTGAAAAATGTTAAAGACTTGATGACAAATTCTTCTGGTATTTATTCTGACCAGTTCTTTGTAGTCCATCTCTTTCTATTTTGTCAATTCTTACACTTTATCTTTTTCTTTCTTTCTTTTTTTAAATAACAGCCTCAGTGAGATAAAATTCTCATAGTAGAAAATCATCCTTTGAAAGTATATAACTCAGTGGTTTGGGATATATTTACAAAATTGTGCAGTTATCATGTATTATCTTTTTTTTATTAACATATAATGTATTATCATGTATTTATCTTTTAACTGGAGCACTTATTTAAGAAGAATTTCATAGCATTATGTCTGAAAGTATTTCTTTTGTCTTCATACATTACTCTTAGTTTGTTGGGGGGTTAAGACTTATTAAGTTATATAAACCTTTCCATTTCCATTATATTTCCATATATATTTCTTCATTCAGTGTTGCAGATGAGAATTCTGATGCCAAATTAGAAATGATGTTAGTCTCATGGTCTTTATTTGTTATTATTATTTTTTAAATGGTCTTTATTTTATAAATTTCATTTTATAAAATCTGAGAGGTCATAAGATTTTCCTTTTATCTTTGGATTTGAGAAATGTCAGCAATTTTTTCACAAATCTTGCGTAGCACTTGGTAGCCTTTTTAATTTGAAGACATAGATTCAATGAAGAATTTTTCTATCTTTGATTTTTGCTCCTCTAGTGGTTATATTTTCTTCTATTTCACCATTTTGATTTTCTGTACTAATCAAACTAGTATTTATTAAAAAAAATTTTTTTTTAAAGATTTTATTTATTTGAGAGAGAGAGAATGAGAGACAGAGAGCACGAGAGGGAAGAGGGCAGAGGGAGAAGCAGACCCCCTGCTGAGCAGGGAGCCCAATGTGGGACTCGATCCCAGAACTCCAGGATCATGACCTGAGCCGAAGGCAGTCGCTTAATCAACTGAGCCACCCAGGCGCCCTATTTAAAAAAATTTTTAAAGATTTTATTTATTTGAGAGAGAGAGAGAAGAGTGAGAGGGTACAAGCAGGGGGAGCAGCAGGCAGAGGGAGAAGCAGGCTCCCCACTGAGTAGGGAGCCTAATGAGAGGCTCGATCCCAGGACCCTGGGATTGTGACCTGAGCTGAAGGCAGATGCTTAACTGACTGAGCCACCCAGGGGCCCCTAATCAAACGGTTATTATATCCTCTTTCTGCAATCATACAGAATTCAGTAGAAATTTAGTTTTTTTAAGAGCTGATCTCAGATACAGAGTAACAATGGCTTAAAAACAAGAAAAAGAGGGTTTTGCGAGGAGAGATGGAAAATACTAGGAGTTAGGGTAGTTTTGGGTTTGTAGGTAGTTTTATTTTTATTTTTTTATTATGTTAATCACCATACATTACATCATTAGTTTTTGATGTGGTGTTCCATGTTTCATTATTTGTGTATAACACCCAGTGCTCCATTGTAGTTTTAGACACATTCCAGTTTTAAGTATTTATGAACTCACATTTAAGCTTGTGTTTGCGTAGCCTCATCTGTAAAGAGGGAAAAACATTACAATCTTTATGGTACAGTTACATGCATTAGATTATCACAATTTATTGAAAAAATAACCAGGTGTTTTACTGACATACTCTTATTTATTCTTTATTAACAACACAAGAGGTAGGCTTATCATGATTCTAGATTATATAGATGAGGATGTTGTGGCTTCTGTGTGTTAAGTGCCTGACCCAACATTCCCTAGCTAATTAGAATTAAAGCAGGGGTTTAAATAAAAATCTGAAACCAGGGGCACCTGAGTGGTTCAGTCTTTAGGCGTTTGCCTTCGGCTCAGGTCATGATCCCAGGGTCCTGGGATCGAGCCCCGCATTGGGCTCCCTGCTCGGCGGGAAGCCTGCTTCTCCCTCTCACACTCCCCCTGCTTGTGTTCCCTCTCTTGCTGTGTCTCTCTCTGTCAAATAATAAAATCTTTAAAAAAAAAAAATCTGAAACCATCCCTCTCAGCCCACTTGAAATATTTAAATAATCTAAATAATTATTCAATTGAATTCAACTGCTATTTGAATGGATTTGATTGATGCCATCATTTTTCAAAACTTAAAATCTATTCATGCTACACACTCACTTAAAATATAGTACACTGACTTATTCACACAGTAAGATCTGGATCCACAAATAAGGCCAAACAAGACCAAATTTAAAGGTTAGAAAACTGGAATTCAGGGGCACCTGGCTGGCTAAGACGGTAGAGTATGCAGCTCTTGATCTTGGGGTAGTGAGTTCAAACCCCCCTTTAGGTGTAGAGATTACTAAAAGTAAATAAACTTAAAAAAAAAAAAAGAAAACGAGTTCATTTATTAGCCTCAGTAGTTCTGTGAATGAAATGCAAATATGATGTATGTGTTTTTCTCTGGGATTCTACTGCTTTTATAAAGTGGTAGGTGATCCAAATTGGTTAAAAATCGTAAGTCTGGATGGAGGTTCCTCAAAAAATTAAATATAGAATTACCATATGACCAGTAATTCCATTACTGGGTATTTACTCAAAGAAAATGAAAACACTAATTAGAAAAGATCTATGCACTCCTGAGTTTTTTTTTATGCACCCTTATGTTTATTGCAGCATTATTTACAATAGCCACGATATGGACGCAACTCAGCTGTCCATCGATAGATGAATGGATAAAGAAGGTGTGGTATATACGTACAATGGAATATTATCCATAAAAATGATTGAAATTTTGCCATTTGCAACACCACGGATGGACCTAGAGGCTATATAATGCTAAGTGAAATAAGTCAGAGAAGGACAAATACCATATGATTTCACTCATATGTGGAATTTAAGAAACAAAACAAATGAACAAAGAAAAATAGAGATAAACAAAAAAACAGAATCTTAAATACAGAGAACAAACTGATGGTTGCCAGAGGAAAGGAGGTGGGGGCGATGGGTGAAATAGATAAAGGGGATTAAGAGTACATTTATCTTGATGAGCATGGAGAAGTGTATAGAATTGTTGAATCATTATATTGTACACCTGAAACTAATCATGTATGTTCATTATACTTCAATAAAAAAACCATAGGTCTGTTATCTGTCTTCTCTAAAACTCCAATCATATGAAAAGTAAATTACTAGATAAGGAAAGGTGAGTCACAAATGTGAGCCACATCTATACAAAATTTTCTCATAGCCACATTAAAAAGTTAAACAGGTGGTGTTAATTTTAATTATATGTATTATATGCCCCATGTATTGAAAATAACATTTCCATATACAGTCAATGTAAAAAATTACATATAATATTTTATGTTCTTTATTGTGTCCTAAGTCTTTAAAATCCGGTGGGTATTTTACACTTCTAGCGCCTCTCAGTTTGGATTAGCCACGTTACAGGTGCCGTGTGGCTCTTGGCTACCGTAGTGGACAGCGTGGGCAAACCTTATGTCAGTTGGAAAACTTTAAATGTTGTAGAAGAATAACACCTCACATAATTGCCCCAAATGATACCAATGAATTAAGTCCAAGTCTTGTCCTAGCCTAAAAATAAAGTGATTTGTAACTTACTATATTTTGGATAGTAAATGACAATACATGTTAAGCACTTAGGGGAGTACTTAGCTTACAATGGATGCTCCATAAATATTAACAACCATGATTTAAAACATAATTACTTTTTTTCCCATTTAACAAGCGATATTTTTTTATTTCTAAGATTTCTTTTTCATTCCCAGGGAGAACCTTATTTAAAAAGGGCAGGCTAGTTTGTGCCAACATAGATGAACCTGGAGGGCATTATGCTAAGTGAAATAACCCAGAGAAAGACAAATATGAGTGGTAACACTTATATGTGGAATAAAGAAAAAAACAACAAACTCATAGAAACAAGGTAGAATGGTGGTTGCCAGCAGCTGGGTGGGAGAAATGGGGAGAGGTGGGTCAGAGGATACATCCAAACTTCCGGTTGGAAGATGAGCAAGTTCTGATGATCTAATGTATAGCATGGTGACTAGAGTTAACAATACTGTATTGTATACTTGAAATTCCTGTGAGTAGATCTTTAGCATTCTCACCAAAAGAAAAAAAAAGGTAAAATAAAGTATGTGAGTTGATGGATGTGTTAATTATAAAATGGTTGCCATAATTAAGTTAATGTATGCACATATCACATTGTATACTTTAAATATACTACAATTGTATTTGTCAATTTTACCTCAGTAAAGCAGGAAAAAAATTCCATGTCACAATTAAAAAAAAAATTAATAACGAAAGAAAAAGGGCAGGGTCTTCCTTCCTTCCTTCCTTTTTTTTGATATATTATCCTCCTACCTCTTCCAGAGAATAAAGAAAAAATTTAAAGTTTTATTCCCACTCCCCTTTATTTTATTGGGGGTTATTTGCTCTGAATGGTCCCCTGGCCCACTTTTTTGAGTGGCTAATCCATTTCATATGTCTGGTTATTATTCATGGTCTACTAATATTTATAAATGAAAGAATTGTTCAGTATGGGGTAGCTGATGTGGTCACTGCCTGCAATTATGTGGGCTAATGTTTATTTTTTCCTCATTGATACCCCCCAGGCATGTGTAGAGAGGTGATAGGTTGGTGGTTTGATTCTTTGTCTGACTTCTCTTTTAAATATGTTGGATGAGAGCTGTCTACCTTTGGGCCTCTTGGCTGCCCTGTAGAATGAGGTGGGTGCATGTGGGTGGTTACTGTTCAGTGTGGGTGGCAAGGGTTCAATTATTTAAAAATGGTTGGTTTAAGTACCTGATTAGATATTCACTTTATATCTATAGCATTTAACATGTTGTTATATTTCTTTACAGGAATACACATGGCTTGATAAAAGCCATTATGAAATTATTACAAATGCAAGCTCTTAAGGAAGGACAAGGTGGGGAGAAGAATATTCGGAATTTATATACTATTAGGTATGCCGTTTCTCCTTTAAAAAATTTGTGTGTGTGTGTGTGAATTGTTAACTAAGTTATGAACAGATACACTAATCGATTAAGAATTATTTAATTCAACAGTGATGTTGGGTCTTAGACCTCTCAGGAAGTTAGTATTTCAAAGACATAGAAGATGGAGATAGATTTGAAAACGTGCTGATATCACCATTGTGGGTTTCACGGTTGCTTCCTTGGAATTGGAATCTGTTCCCCAAAATTCTTTCTGCTCTGGGATATCTATAACCATCTTCCCAATACTATGAAAACTGAAAAGTTGATTGAGCAGATGTACTGAAAGCAGGAGGGGTTTAGGTAAGGTAGGAGGGTACTATAAAAAGTAATAGGCTATTTAAGGGTTAATACTCAGGGCAAGGTTAGTAGGTAGGAGCACTGATTTGCCTTTTCTTTGTCATCTATATAATGTAACATGGTAGAATTATGTTAAAAAAAATACACATAGCAACAATTATAGTGAAATACATTGGATTTTATTGAGGAGTTTGGACAAGGGAAGGCATCGTACTTACTTGTAAAGTTGGCCCTAACATTGCCTTGAAGGTCCCAGAAAGCCATTTCTTAAGAGAGGGGCTCCTAATTCGTGAGCAGAGTGTCCCAGAAGATGCCACGTAACTAGTGTATGTTGTAGAGTCCTGGGATCGAGTCCTGCATTGGGCTCCCTGCTCAGTGGGGAGTCTGCTTCTCCCTCTGCTGCTCCCCCTGCTTGTGTGCTCTCGCTGTGTCTCTCTCTCTCTCTCTTTCAAATAAATGAATAAAGATTTTATTCATTTTAAGGGTGGGAGGGGCAGAGGGAGAGGGAGAAGCAGAGTCCCCCATAAGCAGGAAGCCCAGTGTGGGGCTTGATCCCAGGACGCTGGGATCATGACCTGAGCTGAAGGCAGACGCTTAACTGACAGAGCCACCCAGGTGCCCCTATTTATGATCTTTTTTATTGAGTTTAAGCCAATTTTTTAATAAGGGCAGATTTTCATTTTATGTATTTTTTTTCTTAACATGGTTTTTTGAATATTTTCAAACATACAGAAAATTTGGAAGAATGTAGGATAATGAATTAGTTAATCATTAACTTATTAATTCATAAGTTAATTTATTTTTAAATTTGAGAAGCAAAAGGAAAATTATTTTTTTGAAAATACCCTGGAAACCTGGGGTGTGTAAACTCTTCCAAAATGATAAATATGCTTTTATTTCTTTTTTTTTTCTTACATACTGTGGTGCTCTATGACCTAACAGGGTTTTCATTTCAGGTTTCTCTTTTATCCATTACCTTAACCAGAATTGAACCTAAGAAGATGATGAGTAGATCTTAGTATTTCTAGATGAGTCATATAAATATCTGTTTTTTTTTTTTTTTTTTTTTAAAGAATTTATTTATTTATTTGAGAGAGAGAGAATGAGAGAGAGCACACGAGAGGGGTTAGGGTCAGAGGGAGAAGCAGACTCCCTGCTGAGCAGGGAGCCCGATGCGGGACTCGATCCCGGGACTCCAGGATCATGACCTGAGCCAAAGGCAGTCGCTTAACGAACTGAGCCACCCAGGCACCCCTGTTTTTTTTTTTTTAAAAGAATTTCAAACTCTTGGGCCAGAATTCCAGGATAGAAGATAATTCCAGGGGCGCCTGGGTGGCTAAGTCGGTTAAGTGTCCGACTCTTCGTTTCAGCTCAGGTCATGATCTCAGAGTCCTGAGATCGAGCTCCACGTGGAACTCAGCTCAGTATGGAGTTTGCTTAAGATTCTCTCCCCAAACTCTTCCCCTCCCCTTGCTCTTGTTCACTCTTTCTTTCTAAAAATAGATAAATAAAATCTTAAAGAAAAGAGAGAGAAAATAATTCCATTTTATTATTGTTCAGTGGGAGTTATTTATTTTAAAATAGGAAAGCCATTAAAGTTTTAAGTTTTTATATAAGTTTTATCGAGATATTCACATACCACAGAATCAACCCATTTAAAGTATACAACTCAGTGTTTGGTTTTTGGTTTTTTTTGGTATATTCACAGAATTACACAGCCATTGCCATTATTAATTTTAGGACATTTTCACATCTCCCTGAATTCCTCACCCATTAGCAGTCACTCCATATTTCCGTCCTCCCAGTGGGGTATTTTTAATTCAATGGTTCGCAACACTGGCTGCTTATTAGAACCACCTGGGTGTGCTTAAAAACAAGCATAGGAATAATCAAATAACCCAGATCAACTGCATCAGAATCTCTGCTGTAAGGCCTCAGCATTTGTATTTCTTAAAAGATCCCAAGTGATTCTGATACAAGATGGAATGTCAGCTGCCCTAATGTGCATACTAATCTCCTGGGACCTTGTTGAACACAAGATTCTCTTTCTTTAGGCTGAGGGTGGGCTCAGGATTCTCGAGTAACAAGCTCCCAGGTGATGCTGACCCTTCTCTCCCCCACACTATGGGTAGTGGAGCTCCGCCTCGCTGTCAGCAGTACCTGGGAGCCTCTTGGAGAGTGGGGTCTCCTACTCCATCTCACACTACCTGTATCCGCACCCGCGTTCCAGTTAGATTTTGCAGGTAATCCGTAGGCACCTTAACGTTTTAAGAAGCTCTGGTTTAGATGATGGTAAAAGGAAATTTCCTGCCAACAGAAGGGTTAGAGTTACTCTCCCTTTCCCACCGATTGTCCTTACCGTGTGTGAGTGCCAGACCTTCAGTCGTCCGTCACACTTCACCTGTTTCCCTGCTTTATAATTCATTTTCTCCGCTGGTTGGTTCTTCAAAAGACAGTGGGTGCAAGGTGTGAATAGGGAACCCAGCTTGAGGAGCTGAAAGCATGCTGGATACGTAAGTCGCGTCTTTAGAGCGGCGGCGCATCGAGAGGTCCAGAATCAATCACCTGAGTTGGCATAATCCAGTAATGTTTATGGAGAGCCCTTATGTGAATGGCTGTGTGGCACTAAATCAGGAGAGTGTAATCGAGTGTGTAAGAGCCTTCAGTTCCTCCAGGGGGGACTGTGGAGGGCGGGAACGCAGGAGAGGTGAGCCTGAAGAGCAGACACCCCTCAAGAGAGCTATGATTACCTGAGTCAAGCATAAAATTGCCCTGCTGTTTTAGAGCTTTCTATGCCACATGTTGGTTAGCAGTATCCTCCAGCTTTGGAGAGGCGACTGATGAGCTGCGTACGAAAGCACAAAAGGGTTGTGAGAAACGCAGAACTCCACTGAGAGGTGTTCCCTGGTTATGCTGGCAAATTAATTTCAGATGGAAGTGGTAGGACAGATAATTGGAAGCTTTCTGCGAATGAAACTCATCTGTGTGTTTTTTTTTAAAGATTTTATTTATTTATTTGACAGACAGAGACACAGTGAGAGAGGGAACACAAGCAGGGGGAGTGGGAGTGGGAGAGGGAGAAGCAGGCTTCCCGCCGAGCAGGGAGCTTGATGCGGGGCTCGATCCCAGGACTCTGAGATCACGACCTGAGCCGAAGCAGACGCCCAACAACTGAGCCCCCCAGGCACCCCTCATCTGTGTTTTTTACGGTATTGAGGACTCAGCTAGTGTACAGTTTTGGAGTTTGCGCATTTTTCACTTCTTCTTGTCCTAATAGCCGATTAATTTGAATTCTAGTACAACGGAATACGTGGTTGTTTTAAATAGGTTGGTGCTGAATTTGCTTACGCCAGTGTGGAAGTGAAGGGAGGGGGCTGTGAGGACCGGAAATGTGAGCCAGTGGCTTCCCCTGGTTCCTGTGAATTTCATGGAAGGCGCTCTAGAGAGGGTATTCTCTTTGTTGAACCTAGAGCTCAGTGGTTCTCAAACTTTCTATGCCAAAGAAGTGCCTGGGGAGCTTGTTAACAGTGCAGCATTTCAAGCCCTTGCTGGAGATTCTTACGCAGTTGGTTTTGCACGAGACTTAGGAAGCAGCATGTTTACCCAGCTGCTCAGTGATCTGGATATAGGTCATTTGTGGTTCACAATTGAGAAATACTGCTTGAGGCCGTGGGAGCTTAAAGGTACCACATAGAAGCAGCAAGGAGCCCCTTGGGGATACACCAGGGGGGATACTGAGTTGCTTAATCCTGTCTCCTGGCCTCTGCTCCCTATTGGGGGGCAAAAAGCCTGTTTCCTCCTAAGCGCCAAGGCACCGAGTTCATCAAACCACGTCTACCATGGACAATAGAGAGGCCAAGATTAGAACCAAAGAGCATTTCTAAAGGAAAAGCAGACTAGTGAGGGCAAGCCAAGTACAAATGCAAGAGAGCATGTAAGAGATTTAAACCTCATTGCTCTATTCTTCTGTGGCCCCAGCAAGTGAGTGTTCTTCATGGTCAGATGGTAGATGCTTGTTTGGAGCAGGAGGAGAAGAGAGCCCTCAGCAACTCTCTTAAAAAAGCAACACTGGTTTTCAGTGTTTACCGTGCAGCAGGAGCTCACGCTCCGAGTTTTTGTTATGTATGTGTGGAACATGACCGGAAACCTGCATTTTAACAAAATTTAGATGCATAGGTAGTCTACTGACCTTGCTTTGAGATATAGTAGACTAGAGGGTGTATGGCTAATGAAGTTCATTTTGCTTAGTTGGACCCTTCTTTAGTTTGGTGACTTAAGATTAAATGGGGATGTTTAAATGTGGTTTCAGCTCTGATGATTTTTAGGACAGGGTTAGCTGGAAGAACACAGCACATTTATACTTAGCATATGTTATGTGTGAAACTCTAGGTGCATGAATCTCGACTCTGGTTGCAGAATAAAGCCTTTGAGGAGCTTTTATTTTATTATTATTTTTTAAAGATTTTATTTATTTGAGAGAGAGAGTACAAGGGGGTTTGAAGGAGAAGCAGACTCCCCACTGATCAGGAAGCCCCACAGGGGGCTCGATCCCAGGACCCTGGGATCATGACCTGAGCTGAAGGCAGACACTTAACGACTGAGCCACCCAGGTGCCTTGAGGGGCTTTTAAATGTACAGGTGCCTGGGCTTTCCCTAGAAGGACTGGAGGGTGTGCCTCAGGCACTGGTTTTTCAAAGCTTCCTAGATGGTTTCCAGTCTGCTGGTAGGGGGGAGAACTGCTGGCCAATTGTTGAAACGAGGCAATAGGGGTTCATTGTTGCGAGACCTTCAGATCTTTCAGGATTAATAACATTTTATATGAAATCTCCTGACCACCGAATGCTGGAAGACAATTCAGATTTTTAAAATACAGGGTAGGCAGACAAAACACATCTGATCCAAGGGCAACAGCTTTGTGACCCCTGTTTTAGGCATTTAACAGTTTTCAAAATCTTAGAAGCTCTTTTCTACCTGTGAGCAATTTTTATAATAATTGCCTTTTTTAAAAGTTTGTTTATTTTTTGTAATCTCTATACACCCAATGTGGGTCTTGAACTCATGACCCCAAGATCAAGCGCGCTCTATCGACTGAGCCAACCAGGCACCCCCCCCCACCCATCCTGCCTTTTAAAAACTGCTACTAATGTATCCTTTAGTTTAGGCTTATCTTTCTTCTCCCCCTTTTGTTTGGTCCGGATTTTTTTTTTTTTTTAAGATTTTATTTTTTGACAGACTGTGAGAAAGGGAACACAAGCAGGGGGAGTGGGAGAGGGAGAAGCAGGCTTCCCGTGGAGCAGGGAGCCCGATGCGGGGCTCGATCCCAGGACCCCGGGATCATGACCTGAGCCGAAGGCAGACGCTTAATGACTGAGCCACCCAGGAGCCCATGGTCCGGATTTTCTATTGGTTACCTTGAACTCCATTTTTCTGTAACACTTATATTTAAGTTACTTAAACATTCTTGAATATTGACCACAGAGGAAGTGCAGCAGAGAACGGATCTGCAGTGCGTATTTCAGTTGTGAGGAAGAATAACTAAACTTAAGTTTTTACGATTCATAAATTATTGAGGCTCATTTTCTTAGTTGCTTTGTAATATGCCATCCCCCCCGCCCCCGGAAATTTTATCATAAGCTCTGCCTTTCGTTTTTTCCTCTGCATATTCATATTATGGCAATCTTTTCAAGATCTCTCTTCCTTTTGCTGAAGTGAGGAAGTAGCTGTGAATTCATGAGCGGTGACTGCTTGTTCCAGAATTCATGCACCATTCTGATGTGCCAGACAGTGGCTGACATGCACACATAGCAAATGTTAAGAATCTCATTTGTGGAAAGGTTTGGTCTGATCCACATCAAGCTGTACTTTCTGAAATTAGGGAATATTAAATGCTTTTGGCAGATGGTGTGCTCTGAATGGGTGATGGGGCCAAGGGTAACGGAGGGTTATACCCTGAGCGGATTAGTTATGCACCCTCTATATGTATTCGTTCATCTCTTTGGACAGTGTTAGGTAGTTTATTTAGATAGTTGATTTTTTTTTTTAAGATTTTATTTATTCATTTGACAGAGAGAGAGCACAAGCAGGGGGAGCAGCAGAGGGAGAAGGAGAAGCAGGCCTCCCCGCCAAGCAGGGAGCTGGATGTGGGGCTCGATCCCAGGACCCCGGGATCATGACCCAAGCCAAAGGCAGACGGCCACCTGACTGAACCACCCAGGCGTCCTAGAGACTTAATGTTAAGAATGTAAAGATGTGTGTCCTGAAGGCTAAAGTACTTTGTAATTCATACTGATCTTTTTCACTTTGTTCTTTTTTTTTTTTTTTAAAGATTTTATTTATTCATTCATGAGAGACAGAGAGAGAGAGAGAGAGAGGCAGAGGGAGAAGCAGGCTCCCAAGGAGCAGAGAGCCCGATGCGGGACTCGATCCCAGGACCCTGGGATCATGACCTGAGCCGAAGGCAGACGCTTAACCATCTGAGCCACCCAGGCGCCCTTCACTTTGTTCTTAAGGCAAACACATTCATCCCTTAGTTCTATTACATAGAAAAACAAGAGAGTCCCAGGAGAAGGACTGACACGCAGTGCACTAAGACCAGTTTGTGGCTGTGGACATCAAAACGTAGCCCCAGTTTTAATTTTGATAACTAGCTTTTCCTCAGCATTAAACTCCTTCTGCATTTTCTCTTCTGCCCATTTTGAAGAATGAGATGGAGTCAACCATGGGAAGAGCACAGGAAGGGTGTGGAGATTGAGGTGGAAACAGGTGCCTCCGTGCTGGAGTAAGAGCGAGCTGGTGCATAGGAGCAAGGCACAGGAGGCCCAGTGGCTGGAGCTCAGTTTCAGGGAGGGGGAGGCTGGGATGGAGGCCCAGGAGAGGGAGCATGGCCCAGAATACACAAGGCCGTGGCAAAGACTTTGGGTTTTAGTTAAAGAGTAGTGGGGAGTTTTGAAGGTCTGTCTTTTTAACTTATTATTTGGAAATAATTTCAAGGTTCCAGAAAGATTGTGCAAATAGTACAAAAGACCTCCCGTATATCATTTACCTTGATTCATGAGTTTAATACTTTGCCACATTTGCTTTATCATTCTGTCTATTCGGTATAATTCTTAAAAAACATTTGTGAGTAGATTATATGTATTCAATAGTGTGTATTTTCTAAGAATAAGGGTATTCTCATATAATCAGAGAACAGTTATCATACTGAGAAAATTTAACATCAATATAGCAATCTATAGTCCATATTCCAGTTTTGTCATAGCATCCTTTTATACCTTTTTCCTTTTTTAGTGTGTAGGATCTAATTTAGGATCACATGTTACCTTTAGTTGTCCTATCTTTTTAGTCTTTTAAAGTCTGGAACAGTCTCTTTTCCTTTCGTTGTCTTTCATGACATTGACTTTTGGAAATCTATAGAAGTGATGCCATGTCCTTCTCAGGATCTCACACCTGGAGGCCCTGATGTCCATCTCATCCCTCACTGATGGTTTTAAATTAAAAAAAAAAATTTTTTTTTTTTTTTTAAGTAAACTCTACCCCCATCGTGGGGCTCAAACTCATGGCCCCAGGATCAAGAGTCACATGCTGTACTGACTGAGCCAGCCAGGTACCCCTCAGTAGTGACTTTAATTTTGGTTACCCAGTCAGAGGTGATGTCTTGTTTCTCCACTGTAGAGTTAATCATTTTTCTCTTGTAACTAATAAGCAATCTGTGGAAAAGACTCTTGGAACCATGCAAATATCCTGCTCCTCATTACATCCCCAACCTCCCAACTAATTTTCACTGTGATGATTTAAAAATGGTGATTTCCCTAGCCTACCACTCCTTTCACATTTGCTGGTGGCACTGGAGAAGTGAAAATGGTAAGAATCCCTGGAAATGCACTTAATCTATAGATTCTGATTTAGAAAGCTTGGGTGTCAGCCAGTGTGGGTACCTAGAATCTATATATTTTTTCTTTAATTTTTCTTTAAAGAATTTTTTTTTTTTAAGATTTTATTTATTTATTTGACAGAGAGAGACAGTGAGAGAGGGAACACAAGCAGGGGGAGTGGGAGAAGGAGAAGCAGGCTCCCCACGGAGCAGGGAGCCCGATGCGGAGCTCGATCCCAGGACCCCGGGATCATGACCTGAGCCGTAGGCAGATGCTTAACGACTGAGCCACCCAGGCGCCCCTAGAATCTATGTATTTTTAAAAACATCTCAAGGGATTCTGATGTGGAAACAGGTTTGAGAATCACTGGATGAATGGCTAAAATAACCAGACAACATCATGGTATTTCATAGTGATTAGAAAAACATATAACTCTCTTGCCTCCCACATCTGCATCCTTAAGAATGGGCGTAATCGTGGTGCCTGGGTGGCTTAGTCGGCTAAGCATCTGCCTTTGGCTCAGGTCATGATCCCGGGGTCCTGGGATCGAGTCCCGCATCTGGCTCCCTGCTCGGTGGGGAATCTGTTTCTCCCTCTCCCTCTGCTGCTCCCCCTGCTTATGTGCTCTCTCTCTCTCTCTCTCTCAAATAAGTAAATCTTAAAAAGAAATGCACATGATCAACCAGGTGTATTGAGGTAATAAATGAGATTCTGATTGAACTTACTTCCTTTGTAAGGGAAATTCAAGTTATTTTGATTCTGTTGGTGTTGTACTTCACATGATACACATGATTTTTTCTAAAATCAAGAAGAGGTTAACTAAATTTAAGATTGTATGTGGCTGGGGCGCCTGGGTGGCTCAGTTGGTTGAGCGACTGCCTTCGGCTCAGGTCATGATCCTGGAGTCCCTGGATTGAGTCCCGCATCGGGCTCCCTGCTCAGCGGGGAGCCTGCTTCTCCCTCTGACCCTCCCCCCTCTCATGTGCGCTCTCTCTCTCTCTCTCTCTCATTCTCTCTGTCTCAAATAAATAAATAAAATCTTTAAAAAAAAAAAAGATTGTATGTGGCTGAATTAAATTCGAAAATTTTTTTTTATGTTTGTATTGTTTAAGTAATCTCTACACCCTACGTGGGGTTCGAACTCATAACCCCAAGATCAAGCATCACATGCTCCACTAACTGAGGAAGCCAGGCACCCCTGAGATATTTTTTAATGCACTTTTTGGAGATATAATTTATATACCATAAAATTCAACTTTTTAAACCATAAAATTCAGTATTATATCCATAAAGTTGTCTAACCATAATCACTATCTAATTCCAGCACATTTTCATCACCCCTAAAAGAAGCCTCATTAACAGTCATTCCCTAGTATATCTTACCCCCAAGCCCTGGAAAACACTTTTTTGTTTCTGTGGATTTGCCTCTTCTGGACATTTTATATAAATGGAATCCCTACAATACATGGCCTTTTATGCCTTTCTTTTTCCACCTAGCATAATGTTTTCAAGGTTCATCTATATTGTATAGCTGAATAATATTCCATTGCATGAATAATATATTTTATTTATTCTGTAATCTTTTTGTATGCTTACCAAGTCCAGTCAGCTTTTAGTGTTTTTGCCTTTTACATTTATTTTTTGGAGGTATTCTTTGTAAGTTATGGAAATAAACTCTTTAGTCTTTTTTTTTTTTTTTAAAGATTTTATTTATTTATTTTGACAGAGAGAGACACAGCGAGAGAGGGAATACAAGCAGGGGGAGTGGGAGAGGGAGAAGCAGGCTTCACACGGAGCAGGGAGCCTGATGTGGGGCTCGATCCCAGAACCCTGGGATCATGACCTGAGCCGAAGGCAGACACTCAACGACTGAGCCACCCAGGGGCCCTAAGAGTAATTAATGTTATATGCAAGTGATGAATCACTAAATTCTACTCCTGAAATGAATATTACACTATAGGTTACCTAGAATTTAAGTAAAAACTTGAAACAAAAAAAAAGAGTAACTATTGTTTTTCATTTCTATGCAGATTTCCATATTACATTACTTTTTTTTTCTTTTAAAGATTTTATTTATTTATTTGACAGAGAGAGACACAGTGAGAGAGGGAACACAAGCAGGGGGAGTGGGAGAGGGAGAAGCAGGCTTCCCGCCGAGCAGGGAGCCCGAAGTAGGGCTCGATCCCAGGACCCTGGATCATGCCCCGGGCCGAAGGCAGACGCTTAACGACTGAGCCACCCAGGCGCCCCTACATTACTTTTCTTAATGAGGTTGCTTGGAATCCTGTAATTCTTTAAAAACTTAACTGTCTAGCTTTTTTTTGTGGGGGGGGGTCAAAGTGAGCATTTTGCTTTTGGGGGAGCTAATTATTTCAGTAATTGAATATATTATCTAGAGGGATCGCCTGAGATGTAGATGTTTGGTTTTATTAGCATAAAATAAGCATGACCCCATTATTAAAACATCTGTACTACACAGTCAAGGTGCCATAAGGGATTGGAACCAGTAGAATAAGATACTTAATTTTGCTGAAGTTAGAAAAACTTCAATACTTGGGTACCTACCATTTTGGGGCACATAGTATGTAACATTTTTTTGAGGGGGGAGATTGTGCTTACTTTGTAGTTTTTTTTGAAAGCGGGAGTTTGACGAGCCTGAATTGTAGTAATCACTTTACCTATACTTAAATTCACTGGTATTTACTGTTTTTTTGGGGGGGGGTGGTGGTGAGCAAGAGCCTTCTTTGAGAATCTCAAAAAAGTTTTGGTCCTTCCTTAGAAAATGTACACACACACACACACACACGTCCTTAAAATTTTGCATATCATTTTGGAGGGCTTGTGAATTCTTGCTTTAATGAATAAAGGGACATCTTTATAGAAAATTCATGAAAACGAATACGAGTAAGAAGGGATTATCAGGGGCACCTCGGTGGCTCAGTCGTTAAGCGTCTGCCTTCGGCTCAGGTCATGATCCCAGGGTCCTGGGATCGAGCCCCGCATCGGGCTCCCTGCTCAACAGGAAGTCTGCTTCTCCCTCTCCCACTCCCCCTGCTTGTGTTCCCTCTCTCACTGTGTCTCTCTGTCAAATAAATAAATAAAATCTTAAAAAAAAAAAGGGATTATCAGTGTCAGCTCTGACTAGGACAAAGCCCAGCAGAGTTAATGATAAGAAAAGCGAGGGTAGTAACAGGGGAAGCATACCCATTACTTTCCAAGGGCCATCTGGCTCTTTGCAGTTTGATGCTTTCTGTTGAACTGCATGTTTTGCTTCTGTTTTCATTTCTTCTTTTCTCTCCTCTTTCCCACCCAAGGAAGTCTTTGTTCACAGTTTATGGTTCTAATCACCTGGGGTTTACACTTGGGATTTATAATCAGACCTAAAGAATAAGCTACACATATTGTATGGTCTTCCAGTTAAGCGATTGCCCCTAGAAAGTGCTTTTAAGTTCTTCTAAAGGTGGATGTTTAATTTTAAAAAATTGCTATGGTAATTTGATGATCAGTGTCTTTAAGGGTATAAAATGTCATTTTGGCCTAGCCAATTTATCTTGTCTCTAGTTTTTAAATTTAATTCAATTTTATTTTTATACATATATATATATTGTAATCATGGCAGGTTACTTAAGAATGGAAGTTTTGGAACCCTAAGTATTTGTTTGTTTCCCCACAGTCATTATCTTCTACCAAGAATAGTTTCAGACTTCTAACGTTGGCACACACCTTTGGGTTAAAATCCTGCCTCTCAAAATAGGGTTCCTGCAAAAGGTTCAGTATAAGGGCAGAATCAATTGTAATATGAACTATGTTTTCAAAGAAATCTTGCACTTTCCCTATCTGCCTTATGGACCCAAAGAAAATAGTCAAATTCATCAAAATTTGTCAAAATGTCCAAATTAAAATACTTTTTGCTCCAGAAGTCTTCTTCAGCTTATGTGGAAAGGAAAAATACATGTGCCTTAAAAGCACAACAGTATAATTCACAATTATTGTGTAGTTTTTCTTTTTTATAGTAATATTCATTGTGGAATCTTAAATTTTTGTTATGTATTTTTTTTAATCTTAAAATCTGCAGAGCATTGTTTTGGTTTTTTTTTTAATCCCTTTTTGGCTTCTAACCAGCACTTTCAAATCAAAATTCAGAGCAGGTAGAGAAATGCTTTTAAAATGCATGTTTGATGTAGTAAGTGCTATGTTATGCTTCTGAAAGCGCCCGGGTCACAGCTGCATACATGAAAATGCATGGTGACTGTAGGCATTGTTTCCTCACACAGAAAACGCAATCTGTGTCTATCGCTGAATTTATGATGTAAATCAAATCCTAGCTTTCCTGTATTCAGAGATGGAGCAGAAAGGTTGAGGTGACCTAAAGGTTACAAATAACTTGGCTTTTTGATTTGCCTACCGCAAGCCTCATTTTTTTTTTTTTTTTTACTCTTTTCTATTAAGATTGATGTATTTAGATTTGGAAAGGTGAATCTAGTTCCATACCTTATTCTGTCATTGCCTCGTGCTAGTCTCGCGGAACTGTGCATTTACCATTCATTCCTGCCCCACTCCATTCTGTTAGGATGTGTGTACTGCACTGTGTTGTTGACAATATTATTATTATTTTTTAAAAGATTTTATTTATTTATTTGACAGAGAGAGACACAGCGAGAGAGGGAACACAAGCAGGGGGAGTCGGAGAGGGAGAAGCAGGCTCCCCGCAGAGCAGGGAGCCCGATGCGGGACTCGATCCCAGGACCCCGGGACCATGACCTTACCCGAAGGCAGTCGCTCAACCAACTGAGCCACCCAGGCGCCCTGTTGACAATATTATTAAAGGGTGGGGAGGACTCCAGTGTTAGGTACCAACTCTACATGCTTCCTCTGTGCTTTTTATCCCTGAGCAATGTGGATCTTGAAACCATGTACTAGAGGCACTGGGATAAGTTGGTTTTTCACGATCCAGTGAAAGAGTTTTAAAAGGTGCTTTGGGGAGAGTGTGCGTGTGTGAGTTACATTTATTGGAGCTTTGCCTCAGCACTGAAAGGGAAACCTAACAAGAGTAAGACAGATCCAGCTTTCAGGCAACCTCTGCTCTGGTTTAAGATACAAACCTACCTGCCTGATAGAATGGTACCCCATGGATGGAGTATTCCGTGTGCTAGGTACAGTGTAAATGCTCTACTGAAAATGGCAGTTAAGACATTTATAAATCATGAAATGGGAAGGTGCCAAAGAATGGAGGACAAATTGGTTCCTCTGGGGTAGAAACAAAAACCACACAGTGAGGGAGAGATAAGAGACACTAGAGGCCAATGAAGGGTGACCGAGACACAAGAGGCCAGTGAAGGGTGACCACGTCTCCTGGTTTGTATTGATTTTAATCTTTAGAAACAGTACTCTTCCCTTTTAAGAGGAGAGCAGAATCTATTGGATGTCTCAGGAGTTGGGAAATTCTGACTTGAAAATTTGTGCTCATTCTGGGCACTGTACTTCTCTCTGAAATAAATATGCTATGGTTTATCTCTTTGAGATTAGAAATAGGAGATTCCTGAGGCACCTGGGATCAGTCAGTTAAGCGACTGCCTTCAGCTCAGGTCATGATCCCAGGGTCCCGGGATCGAGTCCCTCATCGGGCTCCCTGCTCAGCGGGGAGTCTGCTTCTCCCTCCCCCTCTGTGCTCTCTCTCTTGCGCTGTCTCACTCTCTCTCAAGCAAATAAATAAAATCTTTAAAAAAAATTTAAAAAATAGGAGACTCCTTTGTGAGGCTTAGATTTTATTAAACATTAGCCTTAGAGCTACGTAAGCTTGGCATAGAATTATTAACAGTTGAGAGCCTTCTGTACTGCTTTCTGCCTTTCCAGGGTTTGGTCCTACATTTAGTCCAGAGCAGTATGAAGGTTAGGCCTTTAATGGATGGCTTGCATTGTCTATCTTTAGCACTGGGAGCTACTTAGTCTGATGTCCTCATTTTATAGACGAAGAAACTTTGCCCAAGAGAGGTTAATTCTCTTGCCTGAGATCACACGGTTCGTTGCAGAGCCAGAATGTAAATATGGAACTCTTGACCCTTTTAGTTCATTTTAGTTCATTGCTTTCCCTTCACTATTTTCCCTCTCCTCTCTGCTTGCAGTTTTTTTCCGAGGTAGGAAACAGTAAGTGATTCCAACGAAGCTAGGTAGGCACTGCTTGTATGAATAATAATGATGACAGCATCCCATGGTTGTATTTGTTCCTCAAAACTTGCATAGCTTATTGTCTGCCACTATTAATTTTACAAGTGATCAGGTTGATTGTATGGTCAACCCATCTACCATTTTGAATAAGGTGTTATAGTCAACTTTGTATAACTTGAGTAACGGGTTTGGGGATAAGTGAAATTTTAAGGCATAACTAAGGTTTTGCTTGGTGTTCTTTTGTACCACATTCTTTTTTTGATCAACAGTGCTTCTAATGAAGAACAGAGGGGACTTGTTTAAACCGTGGATCCTTCCATTTACCTTGACCTTTCTCAGTTGGATGTACTTGAACGAAGTGGAATGGCTAATGAGTAGTGAATGAGGGGAAGAAGGAAAAGAGAAATCTTGAATAATCCATAAATTTAATAGTCCCTGAATGCATCAAGAATGAATTATACTTAGCCTTATGACATCTTAAATATTCCAATGATAATATTTTAAATAGAAAAATGACCATTTTCTATCATATCCAAATTAGTAGGTATATTATTGAATACTGTTTATTTTGGAACATGATTCTGTATTTTGCAAAGGAATAATTTTCCATGAGTTTTCCATTTAAAATTCTGGAGTTTCTGCTGTACTGTGTTACTCTTGCGCACCTAATGTTAATATTTGATGACTATATTTCTTATAGACATTTGAGTATGATCGATTGCATTTGGTTCAGTGTAAGGAAGGGTAGAGGTGGAATCATAGTCTTTTTTTTTTAATAGCTCTGGAATGGTACCATGGTTTAATCAGTTTTGTGCCTTTCATAAGTGCTTGTCATTTTACAGTAATGCAAAGGTTCTTAACCAGGGGCAGTTTTGCCCCCCAGGGGACACTTGGTAATGTCTGGAGACATTTTTGATTGTCATAACTATATTGAATGCTATTAGCATCTTGTGGGTGGAGGCCAGGAATGCTAACTATCCTTCAGTGCATTGGACGACCCCCAAAAGAATTCTCTGACCCCAAATAGCAGTAGTGCAAAGACTGAGAAAACTTCATGCATGGCAGTTGCACCATAAAGTATATTGAATTAGAAAATGCATTCATCCTAGTAAGCATAAAGCTTTCTAGATTTGTATTTGCACACCAATTTGATGATTCACAAGGGAGAATTTAGCTCTTCATTATGCTCAAAGTATTAAAACAAAATTTTGGCAATTATAATTGATTTTAGGTTAGTTGTATTCAGTTGAAATAGTATGATATTATAATCAAATGTTAATCACTAGTAAGATTCAATGTTCTTATTTTGGACTTCCCTTCTGCCTCAAGAGAGGTTCTTGGAATCAATATTGTATATTATTCTCTGCAATATTTGCACTTGGATCAGACGTAATCAATTCTTTGGAAAAGTTAATTATCCAGATGTCTAAATCAGTAATTAATCTGGATAATCCCTATTCTCCTATATTCTACTTCATCTCATCTTTAGTGTTTAAGTCTGAGATACTAAATAGACTTTGCTAAATCCAACGGCTAGCAAAACAGGCCTTCAGCTTCATGCAACAAAGCTAGAGTGGTTCCCACAATCCCAGTGTAGTAGAAGCTAAGTTACATTGGCCATATGTGCAGCATTCCTGATCCTACTTTATTTATTTTTTAAGATTTTATTTATTTATTTGACAGAGAGAGAGAGAGAGCACAAGTAGGCAGAGTGGCAGGCAGAGGGAGAGGGAGAAGCAGGCTCTCCACCAAGCAGGGAGCTGGACATGGGGCTTGTTACCAGGACCCTGGGATCATGACCTGAGCTGAAGGCAGCCGCTTAACCGACTGAGCCACCCAGGCGCCCTCTGATCCTACTTTAAAATTACTACCTCTTATTTCTGTTGACCCGATTTAATTTAGACAAAAATCGTAAACAGTAGATAGAAAAAAAAAAAAAAAAAAAACCCACCCAAACAATAGATACTTGATTTTTTTGTGGGGGGTGAGGATCGAGATGGGGGAAGGAATAACTTATAAGGGAAGAGTATTGAAAAGCACTTAAGTGCTTTATGATCACACACGATGTGTGATAATACATAATGACGTGATAACTTGTTGGATTTTCTTCTTAAATAGTCATAAATGCCACCATTAGGTGGAGGATTAATGGATGGTCCTGTGTGATGCTCCTCATTTCAATATGGTGCTTGGCAGGAGCCAAACCCATACCTAAAATGATTGCAGGTGCTGTTCTTTCCTTTTTATTCATGTCTACTGGAACATGACCTACTGAACTCTCAGCCTTAGAAGTTTGGCTGATGTGACATTCCTGGGAGACTGTCAGGATCTGGAACATTTGTTTGTTAACATCTATGGCAGCTAGAGCAGAAGCAATTCTAGGTAGGTTTAAGTGCCAGTGAGTTTGGAATTTGGAAATAGGATTTTTGAGTGTTGGCAGAAAGCGTTGGAGCGATCCCTTAGCAATGGCAGTCATCTGATCAGTCAGAAATAGCCTGTGCTGTGACAAACGGGAGGCTGCCAGGAAGTGACGCTAGTGCGTGATAGATTAGGTGAGGCTGAGGAGCACGTCAGGAGATGGCGTTCTGATATGAGGGAACTGTGGAGTCATGTCAGAGCCGTGCCTCACTGCAGAGTTTCCATGTGACGGACCTGCCATACTTTGCTGTTTAAGAGGAGCGAGACAGCCGAAAACTTGCTGACTCTTCACCTCCCTCTTCTGGGGCTTTTTTCCTTGTAGTGGTTCTCAACTCTGGCAACACGTTCGAATTGCTGGAAGAGTTTTTAAAAATGACTAATGCCTGTGCCCCACTCCTAGCAACCCCAATATAATTGAGGCCTGGGTATCATTTGTTGTTTTTGTTTTTTTTTTTGGGGGGGGGTGGGTATCGGTATTTTTAAAAGAGCTCCACAGATGAATCAAACATGCAACCAGGATTGAGAACCACTGCTTTATAGCAGGGCCTCAGAATTGTCTGGAGGGCTATTTATTAGGTCTGGGCTGGGGCCTGCGAATGCATTTGCATTTCTAACAAGTTCCCAGGTGATTGCTACTGACCTTAAGGAGATCACATTTTGAGAATCACCAAGAAGGCAGTCTTAAAAAAAAAAAAAGTCATTTGGGTTTAATTGATGGCTTGATTTTTTTTTTTTTAAACATTGCTGGAGATACATTGTAAGGTTAAAATTTGAGATTAAAGAGTATTATGTATATGATTCCTTTTATGTAAAAAAGGAAAGGTTGATTTTTTTTACAATTGTTTTATTAATTTTTTTGGAGGAAAAAGCCATATCAATAATAACTAAAAGTTTTGTATAGTACATCATAGTTTAAAAAGCTAATGAATTTACTATTTTTTTAATTTTAAAATGTTTTATTTATTTATTCATGAGAGTAAGAGAGAGAGAGAGAGAGAGGCGCAGAGGGAGAAGCAGGCTCCCCGCCTAGCAGGGAGCCCAATGCGGGACTTGATCCTATGACCCTAGGATCATGACCTGAGCCAAAGGCAGACGCTTAACCATCTGAGCCACCCAGGTGCCCCTGAATTTACTATTTCTAATAGGCTTTTTGAACTATTTAAAATAACCTGTGTTTGTTTTTTTTTTTTTCTTAAACCTCATTATTGGAGAATCCTGCAGATTTCAGATCTTATGTTTTGTAGTCTCTTTAGGTATATTAATGGATGTAGCCCAAATAAAAATTCTCATTCTTGTTCAGTAGAAATTTTAAGAATTTTCAGTTTGGAGAGTTTATTTTGAGATGGGAGAAATGTTTTCTTTTTCCTTATCTTAAATATGCTGGAGGAATGGAGCCATACACTGAGAAGAACAGGGGGTAAGTAGGAACAGAGAAGGAGAGAGTGCGTATAACTTGGGGCAATGTTAGAGGAAATAGAACCTTCCAGGTTTGGAAAGAGAGGAGGGGGAGGTGGCCCAAGGTTTCCAGGAATAAAGAAACCCAAGGAGATGGATATGACCGAGCTCCTGGATTCAAGAGCTTGGCCAAAGTCCCAGAGTTATTGTGTGGCAGAGTTCGTGCTCAAATTTGGATCCCTAAGACTCAGAATTGATTCTCTTTTCTGCAAAACAGGTAGATAAAGGGAAAAAATGTTAGTTCTAATGACCCAACTCTGCAACAAATGATAGTTTTGCATCCTGGAAAAAAGTTGCTAGATGGCATTGGCCCTTGTTGCTCTTTTTGGATATTGAGAATTTGTAGTCCGTAAACAACAGCTTCCAATGTGACTCTCTGTGCTTTTCAGAAATCATCCTCAGCCTTTGATCACTATGCTTGAACACAGACCTGACTGCTGGCCAGTACTTTTGCAGCAGCTGACGGCTTTTTTCCAGCAATGCCCTGAAAGGTAATGTAAAATAAAATAAATGAGGGAGATGGAATGGCATATGCTCATTTTAGAGCTTTTGTTTTGCTTTTTTTAAGCTACTTTGACTATGTTGTTTTGAAGAAAAGAAATGTTTTAGAACATAATATAGTAGTGTTTTCTTTTTAAGAGTAAGAGGCAAAACAAAACAAAACCCTACCAGATCTAATTGATGGTTGAAATATTGAATATGAGAAAAGCTATTATTAAAGTTAAGACTTCCCTGCTCAGTGGGGAGTCTGCTTCTTCCTCTCTCGCTGCCCCTCCTCCCCGCTCATGCTCTTTCTCTCTCTCTCTCAAATAAAATCTTAAAAAAAAAAAAGTTAAGCATTGATTAGTTAGGAAAGTTGACTAGAAATACTAGGTAAGCTACTACACAATACATAGAAAAGATAGCTTCTTCCCCCTGGGAATTGAGTAGTGAGTGCTCTCTCCATTGGAAACCTGCCAATTGGGATCAAGTAATACCGCCACACATGGGCTCAGTTTAGCTTCACCAGGGCATTCTGATGGTCCTCAAAAACTACCCCCTTTCTTCCATTCTTACTGCCATGACGCCAGCGCATATCCTCATCTCTTGCTGTGGCTTTTGCCACCTGTTCCTAATTGACATCTCTGCCTCCAATCCTGTCTTGCTCAGAGCAACTCTCTAAACATCCAGCAGGGTGTTATGTCAAGAAAGTAAATCTTGGGACACCTGGGTGGCTCAGTCAATTAAGGTCTGCCTTTGGCTCAGGTCATGATCCCAGGGTCCTGGGAAGGAGCCCCACGTCAGGCTCCCTGCTCAGTGGGGAGTCTGCTTCTCCCTCTTTCTCTCCCTCTTTGTGCACGTGCACTCTCTCTCAAACAAATAAATCTTTAAAAAAAAAACAAAAAACGAGAGTAAATTTTATTGTATCACTCCCT
The DNA here is from genome assembly GCF_011800145.1 of Mirounga leonina. Taxonomy (NCBI): domain Eukaryota; kingdom Metazoa; phylum Chordata; class Mammalia; order Carnivora; family Phocidae; genus Mirounga; species Mirounga leonina. The sequence continues at coordinate 416,293 of NW_023270757.1, read as the reverse complement.
TGCTTAAGTTAACACAATTGTGGTTTTAAAACTGCACTTGCATAGTGTGGGCTGAGCATGGGGACTGCCCTCTACCCCGTTAGCTCTTTCTATAGAACTTACATGTTGATATCTTATGGCAGCTTTCTACTGGCAAACAATAGTGTGGCTTCCAAAATAGTTGGAAAATCCCTGGGCTAGAGGGTAAAATCGAGTTTGTTATGCTAGGCTCTCTTTCTCACACAGTTTCAACCTATTTCCCCAGTTTTCTCTTGACTTACTAATTTATGAATGGTGTATTCAGCAGTACTCAGACTTGCTTTCGGTTCCACACGGAAAGCCATGCTGTTCCCTTACCTCCGTGCTTTTGCTTATCAGTACCTCCTTTACTCTTGAATTTTACCCCAACCCTTTCCTGACTCATTTCTCTATTTTAAATCTCTCTGCTCGAAAGTCCTTGCTTACCAAGCTGAATGAGGTGTCTCTTTTATGTGGTCTCATAGTAACTTTCAGCTGTGATTTGTAACATTATTGTATTTCATTGTATTATAATTCCTTTCTGGGAAAACTTTCTGAGGGCAGAGACCATTTCTCATTAGTCTTTGTATTAATAAAGCTTGGCGCATTTCTAGGTGCTCTTTAACTACTGAATTTATGTAGATGAGGTGGGTTGCAGAGGGCCTCCTAATATAAAAATATCACTGCGTACTTAGTACCATCATGCAAGGTCATGATAGGATACAATTGTCTGAGGTAATCCAGTGCCTGAGTTACATTCACCACACCAGTTATATTCATATTTTCTTGCTCTTGAAGGTCTTACAGTGTCCTATTCATTACAGTTTCTTAGAACACCATTTCTAAGTCCATAACTTCAATGTTAGACGGGATTTCTAGGCACGGTGTACTGCCACAGGAAGTTTTAATAGACATAGGGAACCTTGGATCATCTGCTGGTGAGAAAAATTAATGTGACATTTGGATGATAGCCCAACATAAACATCACTATCCTCTTTTCCCTCACCTAGATTGCATTTTCAAAGGGAAGATATTAATATTTCCTAAATAAGTCTTTGTTCATCTTTGTCAGAAAGTAAAAATAGCAAACTTATAAATACATTTTTTAAATGAAATTTCTCACTCTTGTTAAATAGATTAGGATATTTCATAAAAGATGCTATTGCTGTGGTGCCAAATTTATTTATTTTTTATTTTTTATTTTTTCCAAATTTATTATTAAGCTTGTTTTTAGGGTAATCCTCGAGAATATCTTTCTTTTCCAATTCTTGAGTTAGCCATCATGTAATTAATTACCTTTTGGTTATCTTCATTTCAAAGGAGTATTATATTGGGATTTGGAAGTAGTTCTCCTAATGAAATATGTCCAGATATTCATAAGGTAAAAAAGATTATTAATTGACTTGGTTTTTTCACTGATAAGCTTCTATTGACTCTTTTCATTCAAGTTCTCACGTGTTAGATTATGATATCTAGAGCCTTTTGGAAGTTCTATATTAAATTTATTTGCTAAGAATAATTTCAGTTGCCTTGTTTTCACTTTTATACTATGGGGTTAGTCTTTGCAGAATGAAATTGATATTTCTGGTTTGCATTTTTCAGCAGACCATTAGTTTCCTGAGATTTAATTTTAAAGCAAGTTAGCTTAGTAACTTAGTACTTAGTAACTTTAGTTGTTTGGAAAGTAATGAAGGAAGATTGGTGATTTAACTTACTAAGAATATAAATAGTGATTCACAACTAGGGGAAGAAGGCAAAATGTTGTGAAGAGAGCTTGTATTCTGGTTCTTCCTGTGTTAGGAATTGTTGATTAACTGGGTTCATTTTTAATAGTATGTAAATGTCCTGACATGACAGTTTATCTTCATGCTAGTTTTTTTGGGCATTATTTTCTAATTAAATTCTGCATTCATTTATAGAAGGCCTGAGACGTTAAGACCTGAGAATTGCATAAATTGTCAATGACGTCATTGTCTCTAGGCCTGGTACTTTAGAGTTTATCTAGTCTCACACATAATATCTCAGATGAAGGAATGAAGGAAAGCAATATCCAATGACTTTCTCAAGGTCACATGGTTAGTTAGTGGTTGAGATGGGCCTAAAGCCTCAGTTTCTTTTTTCTTTTTTTTTTTTTTAAGATTTCATTTATTTATTTGACAGAGAGAGAGAGAGACAGGGAGAGAGGGAACACAAGCCGGGGGAGAGGGAGAAGCAGGCTTCCCGTGGAGCAGGGAGCCCAATGCGGGGCTCGATCCCAGGACCCTGGGATGATGACCTGAGCCGAAGGCAGACGCTTAATGACTGAGCCACCCAGGCGCCCCAAGCCTCAGTTTCTTGACTCTTATTCCGAGCTTTCCCCTCTCACTTCTCCCTCCATGAACATAAAGAAAGACTTGTGTGTAGATAGATACATGCACAATTAGTTATGTTTGTAAACATTCTTAATCACTTTGGGATTTCAGGTTGTCTGTTTTATTATATTTCTTTTCTCCTTCAGATCTGTCAATTTATACCCCCTGAAATGACAGTCATCAGACACCATGTAGGAGATACAAAATCTAAAATCAGGACAGATTAAGCCAAGGAGATTTTTATTTTTTTAAATTTTTTATTCATTTATTTATTTTAAAGATTTTATTTATTCATCTGACAGAGATGGAGAGAGCACAAGCAGGGGGAGTGGCAGGCAGAGGGAGAGGGAGAAGCAGGCTCCCCAGTGAGCAGGCAGCCTGACATGGGGTTCGATCTCAGGACCCTGGGATCATGACCTGAGCCAAAGGCAGGTACTTAACTGACTGAGCCACCCAGGTGCCAAGCCAGGGAGATTTTTAAACAGTATATTGTCCTAAAGAAGCTTAGCATTATGTTCGTGATGTCAAACAATAATAGCGTCTTGGAAATATGTTTCTTTATGAACCTTGCAGTTTGCACTCAGCATCTCAAAGTAGGAGAAAACTGATAAGCTATTTGTGGATGTTGTTGACACCTGGATAGTGTTTATTCTTCGGGAAATGCATTATTAGAGATGGGGAAACAATGTTTCTTCAGTCTCTCTGGAAACTTTTCATATTCTAACCTACACATACATTGTCTGCTTGCTTGATCTTTGAAGATTTTTTTGGTTTCCTAAAATGGATGGTATGATAAAGGCATGTTTCAGTAATAATTATGAACTCAGAAGTCCTCAGAAGTTTTTTATAGATTGTGTAAATATTTGTTTCATAAGGAAAAAATTCCTCCAGCTTGTGAGCTCCATCAGAACGAATATTCTTGTTTCTTGCTTTGTTTCTAGCACGTAGAAGAGTGAAGGGGATGCTGTAGGTACTCAGTAAATTTTGCCAAGAGAATCAATGAATAAATAAATATTATCAGTTTGGTAACTTTAAAATTTTTATTAAGGTTAATGGTGTTTTGAAATCACATTGCTGTGTAATGTATAGTATTAGAAAATTATGTTTGTCAAGCATAATTCAAATGGCATTTCCTCCATGAAGTATTGAAGTATTGCGCTTTATACCTTTCTTTTAGAAGTTTTCACTTTCTGTCCTCTAGTCCAGGAACACGGCTGATTGCCACTGTTAGATGTATGCCTCTTTTTTTTTTTTTTTTTAAAGATTTACTTATTTGAGTGAGAGAGAGAGAGAGCTTGCACAAGCAGAGGGAGAGAGAAAATCCCAAGCAGGCTCGGTGCTCAGCGTGGAGCCTGGTGCCGGGCTTGATCCCATGACCCTGAGATCACAAACTGAGCCAAAATCTGAGCTTAACTGACTGAGCCACCCAGGCGCCCCCTAGTCTGTATGCCTCTTAAGGATAGATAATGTTGGGGTGCCTGGGTGGCTAAGTCGTTAAGCTTCTGCCTTCAGCTTGGGTCATGATCCCAGAGTCCTGGGATCGAGCCCTGCATTGGGCTCCCTGCTCAGCAGGAAGCCTGCTTCTCCCTCTCCCACTCCCCCTGCTTGTGTTCCCTCTCTCACTGTCTCTCTGTCAAATAAATAAAAATCTTAAAAAAAAAAAAAAGAATAGATAATGCCTGTTCACCTTTGTATCTTACCTAATAATTCCTTATTTATAATAAATATGAAACAGTAAAATAAAATTATGATATCTGATCCATGCTAATTGGTTTTTTTTTTTTTTTTTTTAAGATTTTATTTATTTGAGAGAGAGAGTGAGAGAGCACAAGCACAAGAGTGGGGAGCGGGAGAGGGAGAAGCAGACTCCCTGCTGAGCAGGGAGCCCGATGTGGGACTCGATCCAGGGACTCCAGGATCATGACCTGAGCCGAAGGCAGTCGCTTAACCAACTGAGCCACCCAGGCGCCCTGATCCATGCTAATTGTAAAACTACTCTATGATGTAGTATAATTGAATCGATTAATTTAGTGATTGAAAGTCTCTTGGGAGGCCTAGTATGTCATTCTTGGTGATAACAGCAGTTAACAGAAATCCATGCTGTCATTTGGCTTATAGTCTGGCCCGAGATAGAGATATTAAGTAAATAATGACAATATATTCATTGTCCTGTGGAAGCACATAATGGGGATCTGCCTTAGGCTAGGGAAGCCCCTCAGGGAGTCATTTTAAAGGAGAGAACTGGAAGATGACAGGAATTAGCAGAGGAAGGAACAGGAAAGGAAGAAAGCAGAGAATGTTCTAGGTAGAAGAAACAGCAAATGGGAAGAAAGCTCAGAGTACTTGATCGAACATCTGAAAGACATTTAGTGTAGCTCAGTGGAGAGCAGAGGGGAGCAAGAAATGAGGCTGAAAAGACAAGCAGAGGCTAAATTATGGAAGGTTTGTGAATTGGACTAAATACTTTATCTTAAGGGGCACACTCTTTTAAGCTGGTGACCTGATCAAATGTATATACCTCAAGGGTCATTCTGGCATTTTAGTGACTTTGGATGTGGAGTTACTGAGATGTATTGAAATCTAAATATATAAGAAAGATTTGTAAAGCCTTCCTCCTTTGAGTGGGAAGAGCTTAAGAGGAAGGACTTGGCAAATTACTTTACCCCTCTCTGCTTTCATTTCTGCATCTGTGTAACGGGATGATTTTATTTCGTAGGGTTGTGATGAGGATGACATGAATTGAAAGGCATAAAGTGCAATAGCTTGGACACCACATGTGTTAACCATTTGACAAGTAAATGTTAACTGTTCATATACGCTTCTTGGTATGTCTGTATGGTTTTGTTTTACGTAGAACTTCATCTATAGAGTTTTTCCAAAAATGCATGCCCATGTCCTATTCCTGAAGAGTGCATCCTGACATCTACAATTCCAAAAAGGTTCTAGGATCATTTTGATGTTCACCAAAGCCTGGTCCTGCAGATGCAGAGGCTATTTTAGTATGCAAGTAGAGGTTCTCGTAGTCCTGGGCTTCTGGCTTGTGGGCTCCAGGTGTTGTCATTTTCCCCAGGACACAAAGACTTGCTTGGCATGGATCCAGGTAGGTCATGGTGGAACTGAAGAATCACAAAAACAAGTTACATTCCATGGTATCCTAGTGTGTCATGAACTATAAGTTGATGTTTGACAATTACTGCTTGGTACCCTGTTTAACTTGGTGACTGGCTTATGCATGAATGATTTGCAGGTCAGAAGTTTCATGTATCCAAATAATGGCACCATTTCTATGGTATCTATATTGCGAACCATCCCAGTTGCAAGAATATGCTAAATTGCGACTAACGCTGCTCAAAGTCTTACTTCAACCGGGGGTTCCTGGTGACCCAGAACAACCATCAGTCTTGGAACAACAGATACTTCGGCTGTGTTGTGACATGGTTCCATGTTTGCAGGTAAGGCCCCTCGTCCTCCTTCATTGATACAACAGCAGCATCAGTAACTGTTGGTTGTTACCGTCATGCGTAGAGTAGAACTATGTGATTTGCAAATCCGATACAAGCCTGGTTCCAGGAATGCTCACTGGCTTTTGGAGATGAGGAAGGAACCAAATCTAGATTTAACATTTACACGTAGCGTGTTAACCAAGTTCACAGACCTATAAGTCAACATAATCCATTTTAGGATCAGTAAGAATGCAAACTTTCTGTTGTTCAAGGAAGACTTCTCAGGGTAAAGAATTTTGAGTTGAGTTTCTCTTTGTGTTAGACACAAGAGAGTTACAAGATTAGAAAAATCTTGTACAAATTAGAAAAAGGTGTGCCTCTGGGTAGATACAGCCCTGGAGATGCAGGGCTTGGCCAGCTGAGTGCTGGCTAGATTCCAGTTTCCACATGTCTCCTTACAACGTACGTGGTGACCCTGATGTTTCCTGCTCCTGAGAAGCCCACAGTCTAGGAAGGGAGTTAAGACAAGTATATAAATTCTCATAATTCGAAGTAGATGGGTAAAAGATGTTTAACAGGTATGGATAGAATGCCTAGGAAGTTCAAGGGAGAAATAAGTATGAGCTAATGTCTCTATAACTGCAGATTTAAAAAAAAAATGCCAGTTGCCAGTGGGTTGTGATGTTAGTGTAGTGATTAATTTATCAGGCTGTCCTCCTCATCGTCGAGCTTTCTCGTTTGCCTAGAATCTGAGCGCCATGCTGCTTAGCTGATGGAGGGAATCTGTGAATATTTTTCAGTGATCACTTGAGGTCACAGATGACCTGTTTTAAGTTTGTGTTAGCAAAGAGTGACTAGAGTGAATCTTTCCTCTGTGACTCATAAATAGACTTTCCTGTAATCAAGGCAGAGAAAAGTTAATTAAAATGAATTCTCCTGTGGCTTTTCCAAAGCTTTTGCTTTGTGTGGGCAATAAAACAATGTATAGGCAGAACATCTTGAAATGGGGTACACTTTTCCCACCTCATGCTTGCATTACCCAGTTCTGTGTTCTTTGGTGGATGTTTGCCTTCATCCTCATGAACCTATATTTATAAGCCTAAATAACTTCTACAAGTGAGCTCTGTGAGATATTTTGGGGAATCTGTGACTTCTTAATATAGTCGAGATAGGCAAAGAAAAAAAGATGATAGATACATCATTTGGAACTAATGGAACTAGCAACATAAATACATGTAATCACTTAACAAATTGGCTTTATTAGAGTATGAAGAATCTGAGCATCAGATTTTTAGTGGGAACGTAATCCATTTTCCCATTGATTACAGGTATTTCTTAAACTCTGAGATAACCATCCCATGACTAAATTTTTAGTGATAAGAAGCATGCCATTTTGCAAGGCAACATTTTTTTTAAGTGCTTCTAATTGACCTGCATTTTCCTGAGATTACCCATTAGTTTCCATTCTTCATAGAACAAAACAAAATAGGCTTTTAAAAAAGCCCATCTGCATCCTCTTTTGTGTTCTTTCTTTCTCTCTTCTTTCCCTTTCTTCCTTTCCATCCTTCCCTCCTTTCTTTCCTTCATCACTTTCTGTACTAGGGTTTTCAGAACTGTCCATTGCCAGGAATTCTCTAGTTTAGTAGCGCTCAGAATGTGTTACTATGAAATGTTCTTTTTAGAGCTGAATACGCTCCTGTATTTGTGGTCTGACCCATACTGTGCACGTGAATAGAATCTCGTCAGTTAAAAAAGTGTTATTTTAGAAATAGCCATGCCACCTATTGACCCATGATGAAACGATGGTTAATGAAATTTCTAGTTTCTTTTCATGCCTGTTGCTCTTCCATTTTGTATTTGTATTTGTTTGTTTTTTACTTACCTGCCTTAAACTTTACTGTTGACTTTGGTCCAGACAGTTCCTTTTTTTTAATTGTGAGTCTCATCATTGTACATGTTATCCATTGCACATAATCTGTCGCTACATCAAGATAGAACATTACTTCACAAGTATTGCTAAAAATTATGGTAATATTAACAGTTAGAGAGCCTGTAATGCTAACTTGCTGAATTGTCCAAAAATTTTTTTTTTATTATGGAAAATTTCAAGTATACACAAAAAATACATTCAAGGAAATATATTGTCCAATAAACATGAGGCTTTGTCTTGTTTTAAATCCCTTTTCTTGGCGGCACCTGGGTGGCTCAGTCGTTAAGCATCTGCCTTCGGCTCAGGTCATGATCCCAGAGTTCTGGGATCGAGCCCCACATCGGGCTCCCTGCTCGGTGGGAAGCCTGTTTCTCCCTCTCCCACTCCCCCTGCTTGTGTTCCTTCTTTCTCTCTGTCTCTGTCAAATAAAGTCTTTAAAAAAAAAAAAAATAAATCCCTTTTATTGGTGGCCTTTTGCCTTTCCCACTGTAGATTTGCAAAAGAGTAAAATAATTTAGCTACTTGACGGTTCACATTTATTTTTTTTTATAACTTAGTATTTTCTATCTCTTCTCTCTTGATCTTTTAATATCTTTTTTCCTCCTGTTTGTGAGGAATTAATTTTTCTCTTTGTGTAACTTATAGTCCTTTTGGGTTATTATGGTGGTAACGATTGGTGAAAGGTACAGCTGGTCAACTGTAGGCTTTCCTCTTGATGAATTTAACAGACACAAGGCTTCTGATTGAAGCAGATGGTTCATTGTTTGTAATTTCTGGTAAATGCCAATGAGTCTGTGAGCAGGACCATATCCTTAATACCAACTCCAGAATTTTGATCGGAACAGCTGGGTTTGAATTGAATTGGGATTTTCAAGAGCACCCAAGTCCTTCCTATCTAATGCATTAGCCTGTTGAGAAGACACCCTACCATTTGAATATGGTCTTTCATTGCATCTGCCAAGTGTGGAAATGATGCTGTCAGTTAAGGTTGTCTGAGCAAATATCTTCCAGATGAAGGGCTTAGTAGTACATTAGAATAACATGCTAACCCTTTTCTTCCAGGTAACTGTGTTGGAATCATTGAAAGGCGAGTTCATTTGGAGAGCTCAAAACCAACTTTAATTAATTTCCTTCAACATGTTGGCATGGTCATGTACTTTGTCTTAAAGACGAATCTGCACTCAGAGAAGTCAGAAAAATAAATGAAAAGAATTTGTGTCAGCCAGCAGTAACAAAAATGGTAGCAAATTGTATTTTGGTTAGTGACAAAAATAAGGCAGAGTTTATACATGGTTTAATTCTCTTTGAGTCATGTAAATGTCTTCATCTCTTTAAGTCTTTATAGGTTTAGAAAAAAAAGATTGTTAATACTTCTTACATAGTTTAAAATTATCCTTTGTTTTGTATATTATTTTAATATCATGTAATGACTTTTTTTAAACAGGTAAAAGATTTGATCCAGACAACAGAAGTGATGCTGTTTATTGAGGAAGTATATTTAAGCCTTCTGCGTCATCCCGTTTTCTGGAAAATTCAGCTTATCCAGCTGACCCTTCAGCTGCTGTGTGTCTGCGAAGTCAGCTTAACAATAACTGGGGAATGCTCATCTTTAATTCACCTTTTAGAGCACAGTGTTGAACTTCTGAAGGAGGTGAGGAGAATACGAGATTTTAACACGTCAGTTCTCTTAATTGGGTCTTTCAGCAGCAGGGGGCGTGTGCTCTTTTACTTCATTGATATCAAAGGTGTTTTGATCAAATACCATGAGATCATACTCTTAATGTACTACTATTGTCATCTGTTATAAAAACAAGTCATTACATTTGGAGCACAAGTTAAGGCTCTACCACTGGGGCATTTTTTTTCCCATTTATGTGTGTAGAACGCAAGTCTCGAACACCTATTATATGCCAGACCCTATAGAATACATACATAAAAAGACACTTCCTGTGACCTCAAGAGACTTCCAGACATGCACATAAATAATTTAAGTAACTGGCGTCCAATAAGGTGAATGCTTCTATGGGAGTGTATGTAAAGGGCAGCGGGAGTACAGGTTAAGGGAAGTTGGGCATGAGTTCTGATTTGAGGAGGTCTGCCTAGGAGTTTGCCTGATTCAAACCAGATGTTGGGGGGCATTCCAGTTGTGGAATAGCATGTGCTCAAACAGACACATGAGCAAGCAGAGCAGGCAGGACGTGTTCAGGAGACAACATCTGCCATATTGTTGACAGATGAAGGTGTAGGCGATAAGGCTGGTCTACCACAAAAGGTCTTGCCTGCCACATGAATGAGTTTACGATTTTATCTTCTAGGCAATGGCATGCTATTGAAGACCTTTCTGCATAGAGGTGCCCTCAGATTTTTGTATATGAAAGACCGTTGTAGGAGATTGGAGGAGGTTTTAGAGCAGGGCTACACTACTAGGGCAGGAAGTGAGGAGGCATGTCTTACGCTGCGGGTCTGGTCTTAAACTACCACAGTGTGCGTGGCTTAAACAACACAAATGTATTTTTCACACATCTGGAGACTAGGAAGTCAAAGAACGGGTGCTGACCAACTGGATTCTGGTGAGGGATCTCTTCTTGGCTTATAGATAGCTGCCTCCTTGCTGTGTTCTCACAGCATGGGGAGAGAGCAAGAGAGAGCTATTATTTCTTTCTAAAAGAACACTAATCTTACTGGGTTTTGGCCCCGTTGTTATGACCTCATTTAATTTTTTAATTACTTCTATGCTCCAAATGTGGTCAGGTTGGTAGTTAGGTCTTCAACATATGTATTTGTGTGGCAGAGGCACAGTTCAGTCCATAGCAAGGGACTAATTAGGGGAAGAGAATAGGAAAGAGTAGAAGAGGGTGGAAAAGAGAGTGGGAAAAGAGAGAGGGAGGAGATGAAATCAACAGGGCTTTGTGGCTGATTAGATGGTCAAGGAGAGGTTCCTTGGCAGAGTCTCCACTGTCTCTTGAGCAACTGGAGGATGCCCTTCACTTTGAGAAATGGTAGCTGATATTGGAGGGAAGAGGATAAATTTGGTTTTAGATATGCTTGGTTTGAGGTGTGTATGGATCGTGGATAGTTGGATATGTGCTTTTAAAATTCACGATAGAAGCTTAGGCTAAAGGTATAGATTTGTAGACCTCTACTTCGAGGTGGGAGTTTTACCCATGGGATTACATTACATGGGTTTTCATGGAACTCGAGGGGCTAGAGTGTACTGAAAATGAGGAGAAAGTGTGGCCAGAAGGATTGTATGATAAACAGAAGAGACCGAGGATATGAAAATCAGGGAAAGGAATGTCTCAGAAAGGAGAATGGTCAACAGCGTCATGGAGAGAGTGTTTAAAGTAAGGTATGGAAAGAACTCTTAGGGTGCAATAAGTAGAAGTTTATTGTTTACCTTAGAGGAAGCAGTTTCAGTGGAGGGACGGTGGTGAGAACCAAATCAGAATAAAGGAGTAAATGGTAGGTGGGAAACAGAAACTGAATGTAAATTTTAATGGGAAGTGGGAGCCAAGGAAGGCTCAACTAAGTCATTTGTCAATTTGTCAGTCTTGTGATTAGCATGGTTTTACATCTGCTGGGACATTGTAGGTAATATTATATATTATATCATGATATATTGGTGTTATATATTATTATGTGTAATAGTAATATATGATATATATTATGTAGTTATATATCTGTTATCTCTGTTATATAATCTGTTAGCTCTAGTATATAACATGTTATATATAACATGATAATCAGTATAGATTAAATGCCTATTCAGATGTATATTTATTGTATATAATCATACCTATTGATATATAATATATGCTGTATATATTTTATAGATAAGATTTGGAAAACATGTAAAAATACCGTTCTTTTTACATTTTGGATGTTAACCCCTCATCAGATATGTCATTAGCAAATATCTTCTCCCATTCTGTAGGTTGCTTTTTCATTTTGTTAATAATTTCCTTTGCTGTGCAAAAGTTTTTTGTTTTGATGCAGTCTCATTTGTTTGTTTTTGCTTTTGTTGTTCTTGTCTGAGGAGACATTGAAAAAATACTGCTAAGACCAACATCGGATTGCTTACTACCTGTGTTTTCTTCTAGGAATTTTATGGTTTCAGGCTTTAATCCATTTTGATTTTATTTTTGTGTATGGTGTAATGCCATGGTCTGGTTTCATTCTTTTGCATGTAGCTGTCCAGTTTTCCCAACACGATTTATCGGGAGATTGTCCTTCCCCCATTGTATATTCTTGCCTTTTTTTGTTGAAGATTTATTGTCCATGTAAGCACGGGTTTATTTCTGAGCTCTCTGTTCCGTTCCGTTGATCAATGTGTCTGTTTTTGTGTCTGTACCATACAGTTTTGATCACTATAGCTTTGTAGTATAATTTGGAATCTGGAAGTGTGAGACCTCCTCCAGCTTTCTTACGATTACCTTGGCTATTTGAGGTCTTTTATGGTTCCATACAAATTTTAGGATTATTTGTTCTAGTTCTGTGAAAAATTCCATTGGCATTTTGATAGGGATTGCACTGAATCTTTAGATTGTTCTGGGTGTTAGGGACATTTTAATAGTATGGAATATCTTTCCATTTATTTGTGTCTTCTTCAGTTTCTTTCATCAGTGCCTTATTGTTTTCAGAGTATAGGTCTTCGCCCTCCTTGGTTAAATTTATTCCTGTGTATTTTTTTTTTTTATACAATTGTATATGGTTTTTTTTTTTTTAATTTTCTCATTCTGATAGTTTAGTATTAGTGTATAGAAACACAACAGATTTCTGTATATTGCTTTTTATATCCTGCAACTTTACTGAATTCACTTATTGTAATAGTTTTCAGCAAATACTAACAGTTTTCTTTTTTTTTAATTTGGATGTCTTTTGTCACTTTTTTTTGCCTAATTGCCGTGGCTGTGATTTCCTATACTGTGTTGAATAAAGTAGTGACAGTGACATACTTGTCTTGTTTCTGATCTTAGAGAAAGCTTTTAGCTTTCACCATAGAGTATGATTTTAGGTGTGGGTTTCTCATATATATCCTATAATATGTTGAAGTATGTTCCCTCTCTACCCACCTTTTTGAGAGTTCTTATCATAAATGATTGTTGAGTTTTGTCAGATGCTTTTTCTGCATATATTGAGGTGATCATATGATTTTTAGTCTTCGTTCTGTGAAGGTGATGTATCATGTTGATTTGCAGTTGTTGAACCATCCTTGCATCCCTAGAATAAATCCCACTTGATTATGATACATGATCCTTTCAATAAACAGTTGTATTAGGTTTGCTAATACTTTGTTGAATTTTGCACATGTGTTCATTAGGGGTATTGGCCTGTGGAATTACACAATATTATAATTTAGAACAATAGTGATGCCTGTGAAAGTCATATTTATAGTGTCTTCCTTTTGCTCAATATTTAACAATTTAGAAGGAAGTAAATATGAATAGAACTATTAAAATACTTGTGTTTTGTAATTTTTTACCCCCACCTCTGGCCCAGTGTTTCTGAGGTTTAACCAAAAAATAAGAAAGAAAAAAAAGCCTAGGAAAACTAATTTGCAAACCTATCTCCTTTAGGGCTACATGCACTGTAATTTGAAACAAAATAAAGTAGAATAAGACATTCTTATTACTGGGGCACCTGGGTGGCTCAGTCAGTTAAGCGTCTGCCTTCGGCTCAGATCACGATGATCCTGGAATCCCAGATCAAGCCCTGAGTGGGGCTCCCTGCTCAGCAAGGAGTCTGCCCCTCCCCCGCTCCATTTCTCTCTCTCAAATTAAAAAAAAATCTTTAGGGGCGCCTGGTGGCTCAGGTGGTTAAGCGTCTTCCTTCAGCTCAGGTCATGATCCCAGGGTCCTGGGATCGAGTGCAGCATCAGGCTCCCTGCTCAGTGGGGAATCTGCTTTTCCCTCTACTCCTCCTCCCTGCCCGTGATCTCTCTCTCTGTCCTAAATAAATGAGTAAAAAAATCTTTAAAAAAAAAAGACATTCTTATTACCTAGGCTAGGGCTATATCTTTCCTATATCACTGAGTTTACCAGCTGGATATGCACTTCAAATATTAACATTAACTTTTCTTTTCCCCTTTGTTATTTTTATATTCTTCTATTGGAGATGTTTCCTTGCATTGTGAAAATGGATGCATTCCTTATGCTATATTAGTTGCAGTGGATTTAGTCTTGGTTGAGTTATTTTTAGCTCTATTTGAGTGGTTATAACCCAAGGTCCTTTGCATTACTCTTATCAGCAAAGTTAGGCAAAAAATGATACTGATTGTGAGGAGACTGGGTAGCTGTCAAAGGGAAGCAAGAGCTAAACACTGGGGAAGCACTGGGAAGGCCAGGACCCCGTGCTCTCGAAGACCTCGCCATCAGCTGACTCTGTTCCACTCACCTTTCTTCACTGTGTGTGTCTAAGTACCTAGTGCCTGCATCATTGGTGGTGCGCATGACAGTCTTTCATTGGAATTGAGGACAGGAAGTGTGGACTCCAAGGTTTGCTGTTATCAAAAGTCCTGTGACATCTGTGGCCCAGTGTAAAGGCATTTCCTCCTCTTTTGTATTTTACTTCCTTGCTCCAGATAGGCTCTGAATTAGCCTGGGTTCCTCCAGAAGTAGTCCCCGAGTTTCCGTAATGTCAAGAGCAGAGCCAGTGTTTCCACAAAAGCCAAGGTTTATGCAACAGGAGTTTATCTGCAAGGGCGATGCCAGGAAGCAAGTGGGAAAGGGACACGAAGCGTGAAATGCTGGTAATGGGAGAGGTAATGCAGATATTACCATGTTGCCCAGTGCTATGAACAACCAATTGCTTGATCGCACAGAATATTCTGAGAAGTGTTATGAAATATGTCTCAGAACCCTTCAGAAGGATCCAGATGAAGGAGGGAAGCATTTATCCATGGGCTTCTCTTGTCAATTTGTCAAGCCCCTGTGGGGCTTTAACTGTCCTGTCCTCTGATCTTTCACTGGTCTGGGGCAGAAAAAGCACAAGTTACAGTAGCAATATGTATAGGGTTACAAATGGCATATGAGATGTTTAACACAGTCTTTTATTAAAAGACATCATGAAGTGCTACTGTTATTTGGTCTCCATTAAAAATCAATCAAACAATAAACTTCTCAGAACTGTAAGCAACTTAAGCTGATTTAGTGTAATCCCCTACTATTCCTTCATTTTGATGCCTTGCTCTCTAGGTCATTTCCTTTCACCCTCCATTCTGAACAGGCCAGTGTCCCCCTTCTTGGAGAATGCCATTTTCACTTGGTCCTTCCCACCTTTAAGTTCCATCCACTTAGGGGCCCTTAGGTGGCCCAGTCAGTTAAGCATCTGACTCTTGATTTCTGCTCAGTCATGATCTCGAGGTCATGAGATTGAGCCTTGCATCAGGCTCTGTGCTGGGCATGGAGCCTGCTTGAGAGTCTCTTTCTCCCTCTGCCCCACCCCCGCATACTCTCTCTCTCTCAAAAGAAAAAGTTCCATCCACTTAGCATGTTCCTAGTACAGATCAGAACCCCAAAATGCTACTTTGTGGCCCTTGCAGTGATAGCTTGTGTGAAAAAGGTTTTCGAGTGTAGCCTTAGTATAAAGTCATACTTTCATTTGTCTCTGATCTTGGTAGCCAGGAAATTTGAAATTTAAATGACCTTGCTGCATTTTCTTCCTTTTTTAAATGGATATGCAGAATATGAAATGAAATTTAGGAAACGATCATGGCAAAGAGTGGTGTGGTGGTATATATAGTAAGTGTATTGGTTTCAAAAATGCATTGATTGTCCTCAAATAGCTGTTGCTTTGTTGTTCTCAACTAAATTTCAAAGCACTGAGCAGGTATAGGCTCAAAGACACAAATTAGAAAATATTCCATTAAAATTATTTAATTTTCTTCTTTTGCTGGTTTTTAAAAGTCCATAAACAAGCACTTGGGAAGAGTTTGCTGTTTGTTTTCACTTTTTAAATGGTAAAACTGAGATGTAGCTCTGTATTTATTTTATATTTATTTGTGCCAAAGTTAGTAGCACCTCCAAGATTGTAACTTCTGAGTTTGTCAGACTAGTTTGTTTTCTCCAAGTGTTTTTTTTAACATGTGGCTCTACCTAACGTTTCTTTCTTTTTTTTTCTTGCCCACCCTCTGATTCATAGATACTTCTGCTCTGCAGTTGCGTGTGTAAAATTTCAGAATGAAGTAATTTTAGCAAAGTGTATTGGACCTTTTTTCTTTAGTTACAGAATATGTTAATGTTTTCTTTATTTAGAAGGCTCAAATAACATCTTGTATCTCTTGTAATTTACTTATTAGAACTTAATATTCACATCCGTTTTACTTTTTCATTTCATTGATACACTTGGTGAAAAATAATGATTTTCAGTTTCTGTGGTTATTGCTTTGTTACATTTAAATATGCTTAATAGATTACTGTAATTTAAAAAAAAATCTCTGCCTCCTTGGGTATTACTGTTTCTTTTATTAAAATAACATGATTTATTTATTTTTATTTTTGAAGATTTATTTATTTCAGAGAGAGGGCACGCTTGAGCAAGCAGGGTGGGGAGGGGCAGAGGGAGAGGGAAATAAGACTCCCCACTGAGGGTGGAGCCCAACATGGGGCTCGATCTCCGCACCCAGAGATCATAACCTGAGCTGAAACCAAGAGTGGGATGCTTAATCGACTGAGCCACCCAGGCACCCCAAAATAATATGATTTATTAAAATCATTAAGTGTAGTTCTTTATGTACATTATATAGATGAATCATGCCTGTATTAGGTGATTAGACAGTTGATCTACTTTTCAGAAATGAAGTATTCTTTTAGTATTTCAGGTAGTTTTTCACTAATTTGAAAGATTGTTTTTGAATACTTGTCAGTCTGTTTGTTCTATTAAGGTATATTCTTTTTAATTTTCTTTTTAAAGATTTTATTTATTTGAGCGGGGGGGGAGAGAGAGAGAGAGAGAGAGAGAAAATGAGTGAGGGGGAGGGGCACAGGGAGAAGCAGATTCCCCGTGGAACAGGGAGCCCGGTGCAGGGCTTGATCCCAGGACCCTGGGACCATGACCTGAGCCGAAGGCAGTCGCTTAACCAACTGAGCCACCCATGTGCCCAGGCATTTTCTCTTTAAATTAATTTGGTGTATAGCCCCTGCTCTTCGACCAGATATGACAACATTTTGTGTTTTTGCTGTGTGATTGCTGTGGAGTCACCATCCTTCCTGGAACAGAGCTGGCTTATTGTAAATAACTTTGTACGGTAGGTTGATGATCTTTCATGTTAAATATACTCTTCCTGGATACATGTTACTAAAAGCCATGGCTCTGGGAACTTCTTCAACTCCTTTCTTGTTTTTGTTTTAGGATTTTCCTGTTGAACTGGTCACGATTGGAATAGCTTTACTTCTGCTACAGACTCCAGCAAGTCAGCAGAAACCAATCCTAAGTCTAGGTAAATAAAAATAGCCTCACAAGAGTAAAATGTAACTAGAACATAAGTGTTGGCAGGAGTCTCTTGAGCTACATATTATGCTATCCTAGAAAGTCCTGTATACTTTGAGTTTTCTAGAATTTTCCTAATTAATCATTCTGAAATAGAACTTTGTTTTTCTTACCGACAAGGTGTTTTGTGCAAAGGCTCCATATACCATAATTTACCAAGTATCTTGGCTGTCCTAAGAGTGAAGAATGGGACTAAAGGAGGGTAAAAATGTTCCATTTAAAAATACAGTATAAAATCAAGTTGATAGGTCTGGCCGATGGCAACCAAGTCACACCTTTAAAATGCAGCTTTTATGCTAATGATGCGTCTCTTTACTCTGGGTAACATCTATATAGTAATGGAGGATCTGTCTAAATTATGTTGCATGGTGCCATCAAAAAAAAATGAAATCTTGCCATTTGCAACAACGTGGATGGAACTAGAGGGTATTATGCTAAGCGAAATAAGTCCATCAGAGAAAGACAATTATCATATGATCTCACTGACATGTGGAATATGAGAAACAAGGCAGAGGATCATAGGGGAAGGGAGGGAAAAATAAAACGGCGAAACCAGAGAGGGAGACAAACTATAAGAGGTTTTTTTTTTTAAAGATTTTATTTATTTGACAGCGAGAGAGGGAATACAAGCAGGGGGAGTGGGAGAGGGAGAAGCAGGCTTCCCTCTGAGCAGGGAGCCCGATTCAGGTCTCCATCCCAGGACCCTGGGATCATGACCTGAGCCGAAGCAGACGCTTAATGACTGAGCCACCCAGGTGCCCCAAGAGACTCTTAATCTCAGGAAACAAATAGGGTTGGTGGAGTGGTGGTGGGGAGTGGGAGGAATGGGGTGGCTGGGGGATGGACACTGGGGAGGGTATGTGCTATGGTGAGCGCTGTGAATTGTGTAAGACTGATGAATCACAGACCTGTACCCCTAAAACAAATAATACATTATATGTTAATAAAAAAAACAAAAATTAAAATAAATTGTTGCATGGTGCCATGATCTGCCAGTACATCCCCACTCTCATTTTAAAGTGCTTAAAGAGGTAGATACTGATTGTGTAGCTCATTGTGGGCCTTTTAATTCATCATGATTTTGAGGGTGAATTCCTTTTCCACTTACAGTCTGTCTTAAGAATGGCTGTAGCACGCAGAGGGGGCCCTTGGCTTCCTGCACTCTTTTTGTCTATTGGCCTTGTGCTCATTTGTGCCCTCCTCCTGAGGCTCTTTCTGAACTGCTTTTGCCTTTTTTGTTGATGATGTTGTTCTCCTAGCGGTGCACATGGCATCTTCCCAGAGGTATAATTTGCCAGGGTTGGTACTTCTGACAGCCATAGGTGGTGGTGGTTTTTTTTTCCTCTTCTATTTTTTAATTTAAATTCAATTAATTAACATAGTGTATTATTGGTTTCCAAGGTAGAGGCCAGGGATTCATCAGTCTTATATAACACCCAGTGCTCATTACATCACATGCCCTCCTTAATATCCATCACCCAGCCACCCCATCCCTCCCACCCTCCTCCCCTCCAGCAACCCTCAGTTTGTTTCCTATGATTAAGAGTCTCTTATGGTTTGTCTCCCTCTCTGGTTTCATCTTGTTTTATTTTTTCCTCTCTTCCCCTATGATCCTCTGATTTGTTTCTTAAATTCCACACATCAGTGAGATCAAATGATAATTGTCTTTCTCTGATTGACTTATTTTGCTTAACATAATACCTTCCAGTTCCATCCACTGACAGCCAGGGTTTTGTTTTCTTTTTTAAACAGTTTTATTGAGGGGCGCCTGGGTGGCTCGGTCGTTGGGCGTCTGCCTTCGGCTCGGGTCATGGTCCTGGGGTCCTGGGATCGAGCCCCGCATAGGGCTCCCTGCTCGGAGGGAAGCCTGCTTCTCCCTCTCACACTCTCCCTGCTTGTGATCCCTCTCTTGCTGTGTCTCTCTCTGTCAAATAAATAAATAAAAATCTTTAAAATAAAATAAAAAAAATAAACAGCTTTATTGAGGTATAGTTTAATTACCATAAAGTTTACCATTTTTAAGTGTACAATAAAGTGGCTTTTTTTAAGAAGTGAATTTACAAAGTTGTGCAACCATCACTACAGTCTAGTCGTAGAGCATTTCTATCATCCAGTATGTTATGTTGAAAAGTAGGGAAGATCGGCTGTTTAGTATATTGGGAAAGAGTGTTCAAATAGGATAACCAAGAAGATATTGATGATTTCAAATTTGACAAATGCACAGCATTAATACAATGTTATGCTTCTTAATTATTAACACTAGCCTTGATTGTAAATAGCAATTTATAAAAATGTCTGGAAGATTTATAATAAAGACAGAAATGTGTACATTTCCTGTTTTATTAAAGATAATGGATTTTCATAATCTCCCAGGGACAATTATGGATTAAGACTAACATTTCGATTGGAATGATACAGAAAACATTTGCGTGCCCCCTGTACGAAGATACATGCACATTTGTGAGGGTTCCGTATTTTTAAAACTTAATTAAAAAAAAGACTAATATTTTGGCAGAAAAGGTCAATTAGCAGTGTTAGAGTAACAGGTGTTTGTACTTCATACCATGTTCAGGTTTGACTTCCAAAAGATGAAAAGAAAATATTGGCAACTCACTGAGATGACTTAAAACTTGTAGACTTTTTTTGGTGTTGTGGGGAAATTGATTGATAATCTAGCTCAGAAGCCTGTGAATAACATCTTTTGGTAAATTAGGGTTCAGATAATTGTGAAAAATATATTTCTGCTTTAACTCATTCTGTTAATGGTCTGGGGGAGATTATATATGTGAGTAAGGTATCACACATTTGTGTGTGTGTTTCTGATGTGTAAGTCGAGTGTCCATGTTAAAAAAAGAATCATTTATGAAAATGGGTTTGATTGTTGCTGGTTATGGACTCTGAGACTTTTCCTACACACAGCAATTACTGTGAAGGACATCCCTGCTTCACCTCATTTACTAATGCATCTCAATATAATTCTCACCTGGGTTTATAAGGGAAGCATGCACATTGGTCTTCAAATCCACTGATCAGGAACTCAGGTCTTTTGGCTCTGTTGAGAGCAGTGGAAGGACTGGACAATATAAGGACAACAGTTGAATTGTATTTTATTTATTTTTAAAGATATTATTTATTTATTTTAGAGAGAAAGAGAGAATGCAAGTGTGTGTGTGGGAGGGGTAGAAGGGGAAGGGCAGAGGGAGAGGGAGAGAATCTCAAGCAGACCCCACACTGAGCATGGAGCCTGATGTGGGGCTTGATCTCAGGACCCTAAAATCACGACCTGAGCCGAAACCAAGAGTCGGATGCTCAACTGACTGAGCTACTCAGGTGCCCCAGCTGAACTGTATTTTAAAGAAAGTCATATTTACTTAGAGAGTTGGTTTATACTTTATGGTATGTATTTGCTCTAAGAGTATCCTGAAGTTATCAGGAACATAAATTAACAGCTTGTTTTAGATAATCGTTAATTTTTATGTTCCTTTCTAAAAGGATAAGATCCATTCTCTTAGTTATGTGTCTGACCCAGTTGTAAAGGGGTAAGAAAACTTTTTGCATATCACTCTTAAACAAAGTAGCACTTGGTTGGATTGTGGTAGTAATTTTTTAAATGTGAATTGTTGTTTTGATGAATAGCTTTGAAGCTCCTCTCTGTTGCTGGGGGTCAGAAAATTCCAAGGTCATCCTGGGTGCTAGTGATGCCAGTTCTGCAGATATTGTCTTCTACTGCCTTGGAAGACTGTATATCCATGCATGAAGAAGGTCCTTCGAGGCAACAGTTGGCTTTGAACCTTTTGGAAATGGTACAGCAGGAGTCCTACAGAGACGACCACCAAGAGGTAATGAGTTCAGCCTTGTTTCTCTTATTTATTTTTTTAAAGATTTTGTTTATTTATTTGAGAGAGAGAGCGATTGAGAGACCGTGTGGGAGGAGGGGCAGAGGGAGCAGCAGACTCCCTGCGGAGCAAGGAGGCCGACGCGGGACTCGATCCCAGGACGCTGGGATCATGACCTGAGCCGAAGGCAGCCGCTTGACCAACTGAGCCACCCAGGCGCCCTTGTTTCTCTTAAATAAAGGCGAAGTGGTAAATGTGGGACTGCTGTTCGTGCAGATAATCTCACCTCCAGATGAAGTATGTTTGGGTTTAAACTCCTCCCCTTGAACTTTACCATTCTGTCAGGCAGTGATGTAGCTATTAGTATATTCTTCTGGACTGTGAGAGGGGAGTGTAAAATAAGTTTTGGAAATACTGTATAATCTTTTTCCTCTTTGAGTTTTCTTAAAAGAAATTTTTTTTTTTTTAAGATTTTGATCTATCAGAGAGAGAGAGAGTGCAAGCACAAGTAGGCACAGCGCCAGGCAGAGGGAGCGGGAGAAGCAGGCTCCCCACTGGGCAGGGAGCCCGATGTGGGGCTCGACCCCAGGACCCCGGGATCATGACCTGAGCCGAAGGCAGACGCTCAACTGACTGTGCCACCCAGGCGTCCCTTTCTTTGAGTTTTCTGATATTAGTTGTTAAAGGTCCTGAGAAATCCTGCAGAAAAGGAACTAGTTCTGTTTAACCTGTTGCTCCTCCCAACACATTTGAGCAAGGAATCCTTTTTTCTTATCATATTCTTTAATTTAGCATTTTATGCAGCATGTTGTTACATCTGGGACAATCCAAGGTGGGAAATCTCCTCAAATGCCTGAAAATTCTGGGATCTGTGAGACCTAAGACTTGATTTTTTAATATGTGGCACCTTAGGCCATTTTCCTTGGCAAAATGGCTCTTGATGTATCCTGCGTGGTCCCCTCCATTGCTGCCTTCACTTGGAAGACTGCCGGTCTCTCACGCTGCATCCCTGTTCCCCTTGCTACACAGACCTCAGTCGGCTTTGTCTGTCTCACCGTTTCTGTCATGATAATGTAAAAGTATTGTCAACGTCTGGTTAGTGGCTGGGTTCTGGGCCCACGTTGGTTAGACATTTTCTCTTTTGGCATTTGAGTATTGCCTTCAGTAAAATGTAGTATTACTTTCCCAGCTATGAATTTGATGGGGATTGAATGAGCATTAAAGCAGTAAAACTGGTGAAACATCTTATGTCTCCATGGAGAAAGATAGTATATAAATGCAGGCGAGAGCCAGTCGTTTCATCTGCAAAAGCAGGCATGCATCTAATCGTGTGTTGTTAAATGTGCTAGCAACAAAAATACAGGCACTGATTTGCAACGACGTGGATGGAACTGGAGGGTATTATGTTGAGTGAAATAAGTCAAACAGAGAAAGACATGTATCATATGATCTCACTGATATGAGGAATTCTT
>NW_023270757.1:369510-393378 GCF_011800145.1 Mirounga leonina | reverse complement strand
TCATCTAAAACTAATGATGTAATGTATGGGGATTAACATAAGAATAAAAATAATAATAATAATAAAAAAATACAGGCACTGTAATTCCTGGTTTGAGGGTGCAGCAGAAGCTAGCCTATAGGCAAATTGACCATACTCTACAGCATCTGAATTCCTAATTGCTTGTCTAAAACTTTCAAACTTAAAGTAGATAACTGAGTTGCATTAAGAGAAGGAAATTTTTGCCTCTGCCCCGATAGGACAGAATGTGGCCCAAATTTTCTAATAGCCCTTTACTTTCTGTTGTGGTTTGCTCCTGATTGAGTTCTGGGTGGGCATGGGGACAGGGCAGGATGTACTGATATCTGAGAGTTCCGTTCTTTCAGCTCACATGTGATACTTACTGAGAGTCGCCCTGACTCTAATTCATGAGCACTCGCTTTACTATTCGCTCACGTGTGTGAATCTTACTCATTAACACTAATAGCTGGACTTTCTCTTCAGCAGCTTGTGTAGGGGGAAGAGGAAGGGATACTATTAGGGCTATAAACATTCTCCTGATGATAACGTGCTGCTTTATGGAGGCTTGGAGTGGAGACATGATCACCGTTTTTAAAATTGCAAGCCACAGTTTGCTGTTGGCTTTTCTTCCACGCCTGTCCAGGCCTCTATATTCCAAACACACCTATAAATTTAACAGGATGCAAACTCTCCACGTCTCTCTCTGAATCTTTGCTTTTGCTCACAATGCTCTTCTGTCTCCTTTGCCTTGACTGCTCATTCCTCAAGACCCAGCCAAATGTTCTCAGCCTCCTGGAGTCCAAATTCATGACCTTCTTCTTGGCATCCCCAGCTCTTTTAATATTACTCAGTTGTGTTGTATCTTAAGTAAGAGGGCTTCGTATATGTTCTGCAAACTCATTGAGGGAAAGGATCTTGGCCCTTCTCACACCTGGCCTGTATTTTCTAAGCATGTTGAAATTGAAATTGCAACAGTTGTTGAACTTTTTGTGTTTTTTTCCACATGAGTGTTTTTGCTTTATCGTTGTCACATGATCATAGATGAGAGCATTCAAAGTCTTTTAGCCAGTTGTTAATGGAATACTCTGATTTTCCACATACTTTAAGCTAGGGTGTTATCTATTTAACTTTGCATCCCCAACACCTGACACATTGTTTACCACATGATAGACATTCAGTAAATTTCTATTCACTGAGGGATGTGTGCTTCTCATAAGGATATGGAAGATTGTTTTACCATCTTCACATATTATAGAAAGACCTTTGTATAAAACACAGATCTTGTTGCTTTTTATTATTTCTTTTTGGTTGGGTGACTCTGACTTAGCATGTTTGATTTAGAACTAGAGCACTTCTTTTTTTTTTTTTTTATTTGACAGAGAGAGACAGCCAGAGCAGGAACACAAGCAGGGAGAGTGGGAGAGGGAGAAGCAGGCCTCCCGCCGAGCAGGGAGCCCGATGTGGGACTCGATCCCAGGACCCCAGAACCCCAGGATCATGACCTGAGCCGAAGGCAGAAGCTTAACGACTGAGCCACCCAGGCGCCCCAGAACTAGAGCACTTCTTAGGAAGCACAATTCCTCTGGGGAATGAAAATAAGGTTAAATGTTCTGTACCACACAATTCTGTATTCCCTATCCATTTCTGAAGTGTTGATAACCATGAAATGAAACACGTTTTAACTTCCAATTTCTAAGAATTAAAAAATGTAAGCTATCAAAACAACCACTCATCTTCTTTTAAAAATTAACATAATCTAATAAGCTTTTAATATTTTTTAGTGGTGTGTGGAAAACAGGATTCCTTCTATTAGGCTATTAAATGTGATATTTAAAACCACCTATTTGTGTTTTCATAGGCTAAAAAAAAAATATCCAGACACTAGTTGTAAATTCTAACGTGCTTAAAATCTTTGTGCCCCAGCCCCCAGAGAATGTGGGGGGAGAAAGAAAGCACCAGGGTATGAGTCTGGGTCTAGGCAGGAGAGAGAGACTGTGCTGGTAATTTGAACAAAGAAAAACTTAATACAAAGAATTATTAACTAGTAAACGGTCTCCAATGACTAAAAGTTATAAAAGAGGCTCTAAGGAATATTGCATTAATAAAAGTAAGGAGCAGCTACTACTTCTAGGACTGGAGAGATTGATTACCCCAGGAAGGAATGGAGAGGTTCTCCCTACTCAAGACTGAGATCAGACCTTGTAGAAAGAATGTGGCGGTGGCTTGCTGGATGGTGACATTCTCTGGGGTGCCTCAGGCCAGAGCTGGTCTGTAGGAAGTCACCCCCTGGGGTGTGAATTGGATGGCCTGTGTCCTCCACAGGAGGACACCTGCTGGGGTCTCTTGAATGCCCCCTGGCAGACACAGTAGGAGAAATCCCTGAATAATATCCCAGTGTATGGATATACACCACATTTTACTTTTCCATTCATCTGTTGATGAACTTTTGGGTTGTTCTCACTTTTTGGCTATTATGAATAGTGCTGTTATGAACCTTCCTATACAAGTTTTTATGTGGACATGGTTTCATTTATCTTGGGTAGATACCTAGGAGTGGAATTGCTAGATCATACGGTACTCTGTTGGAGGAACTGCCAGACTGTTTTCCAAAGGGACTATGTCATTTTACGTTCCCACCAGCTGTGTATGAAGACTCCAGTTTGTCTGCATCCTTGCCAACACTTGTCATTGCCTCTGTTTTTGCCTCTGGCGGGTGTGAAGTACCTTTTCATTATGGTTTTCATTTGCATTTTCCTGATGACTTCTTAGAATACTCCCTTGACAAGTGAGGAACCTGAGGCTAGACAGGTTAAGTTGCCCAAATTACACAGGTAGTGAAGGATAGAGTTGAGATTCAGATTTTTGACTGTTTAAATATAGAGCCTATATCCTACTGCTCCAGTTTGATTTTTTTCTTTTGGTAATTTGTCATCTTTGTGCTGAACTTGCAAGTAAATAGAACAGTTGCAGATTTACAGGCTAACACTAAGTCATAGTACATTAAAATAAACTGGCTTCTTAAAAACTTCTGGTTGGAAGTTAAAAGGAGTTAGTAAGTTTTAGATCTTGTACATCTACCATCGTCTTCTGAATAACATGGATACTGAGAACGGTGTGGGTTGTCCTTTGGTGATAAGCAGCCCTCCCAAACCTCTCCACTCTTGACTAGATTCTTTATAGAGGTATAGAGCAGAAAGAGCCTCTTGAGGCTTTGTCTAGTCCAGTCTTCTGCTTCTGCTCTGGTGAGTGATTAAATCCCTTCTAGCAAAAATCTGTCCTCCTTTCAAGGGGCTCCAGGTTTGAGTTTCCATACTCCCTCTCCTGATCAAGTCCTGGCTCCACTTTGGTTAAGCCTATTTTCATCACTATTACAGATGAGTGTTATTCTTTTTTTTTTAAAGATTTATTTGAGTGAGAGAGTGCTTGGGAGAGTAGGACCATAGAGGAAAGGGCAGAGGGAGATGCAGAGGGAAAGGGTCCCAGGGAGACTCCCTGCTGAGCATGGAGCCTTACTTGGGGCTTCATCCCAGGACCCTGAGACCATGACCCGAGCTGAAGCCAAGAGTCGGACGCTTAACCGACTGAGCCACCCAGGGTGCCATAGATGAGTATTATTCTTTAAAGTTAATGAAAATCTGTATTGTTCACTGAACACACAATTTCTTTTTCAGACTCCTTTAGGCAAAGAAGTACTATCAGATACCTGTCTTATTGTTAACACTTAACAGACTTGAACATTTTTATTACGAGCTTTTTCGAATAAAGATTCTCAACTAATATCTGTAAAAGATGTTTTACAACCATTTAATACTAATTTAAATGTTATTTTTTTATGGTGTCTTGTCTCTTGCATTTTTTTACTGAGATGTAATTCACCTAACATAAACCTCCTTTATTTTTAAACACCTGCTTTCTCCTCTAAAACACAGAGCCCACTAGCACTTTCAGCGCCCCCACCCCACCCCCCGTGGGGGCTGTGGGGCCAGGATTTGGTAGCTGGTGCTCAGAGAAAGCCCCAGGCCGCATCCTTGCCCTGGGACTGTGCCAAGGGCAACTGTCACCCACTGGGACAGAGACCCTGTTCTGGGATGTCTCATTCAACACTGTGTTTTTCTCCTGCTGTTCGAACCTTAGGCAAACAGACAAAAAACAGAGCCTAACCATCAACGTAATACTTCAAGTAAAACAGGATTACTTTCCTGTTTCAGTATGTTTACTCTTACCCATCTGGGTAATGTTGCTGCTTTTGACTCAGTTTATGGTTGATGGTGATTTCCAATTACTTTCTTTTATACTCCTATCCACCAGCTTTATTTTTCTCTCCAAAAGATGACAGATCATATTTATCTGTATTTTGCAACTTTAGAGACTGTGCTAGGTGCTTTATTGTGTCATTATCTACCTCAATAATCTTGGTAGGAAGGTAGTCATTACTTCCATTTTGCAAATGAGCAAAGTGAGGCTCCGAGATTGTATAATAATAGCCTCTAGCTGGCATGGCTCTGCTAAAGTCCTGGTCTTTTAAATCTCAAGTCCAATGCTGTTTGTCCTTTGTCTGAAGAACTTGACTCTGGTCTTCAGTGAATTTCATCTTTGGGTTGGGGAAGTATTTTTAGAGAGAAAGAGCTATAATAAATGTAAATATTTAACTTTAAAAATTTATTATTTTAGGGGTGCCTGGGTGGCTCAGTCGTTAAGCGTCTGCCTTTGGCTCAGGTCATGATCCCAGGGTCCTGGGATCAAGCCGTGCATCAGCCTCCCTGCTCAGCAGGAAGCCTGCTTCTCCCTCTCCCACTCCTCCTGCTTGTGTTCCCTCTCTCTCTCTGTCTCTCTCTGTCAAATAAATAAATCTTAGAAAAAATTTATTTTAAAAAATTATAACACATTGAAGTGGTTCAAAAAATTATAAAATGGTATACAATGAGAAGTTTCCTTCTCACCCTTGATTCTGGTTGCCCAGTTCACATCCTCTCAAATGGAAAATTAGTAGCTGTTAATTTCTTTTGTATTTGTCTCATAACTTTCTTTGCATATATAAGCAAATATAAATATATCGTCCCCACCCCCTTTAAAAAAATAATTGGTAGCATTCCAGGCACAATGTCTGCATCTTGTATTTTCATGAGAGCTCTTTTCATGTCAATAAAGATAGCTTCCTCATTTGTTTTTACAGTGGGGTTTGCTTTCAAATGGTATCTCTGCTCTAAAGCATATACTTGAGACAATTGAACACCTATGTCCTCACAAAAACTTTTATAGGACTATTCATAGCAGCATTATTCATAATAGCCAAAAAGTGGAAACAACCTGATGTCTATTAATTGGTGAATGATAAAAATGTGGTATATCCATTCAATGGAATATTATTTGCCAATGAAAAGAAATGAAATGTTGATACAATCCACGGCCTCGATGAACCTTGAAAACCTGCTGTGTGAAAGGAGCCAGTCACCAGAAAACACTATTATATGAAATAGCCAGAATAGAAACAAAGTAGATTAATTAGTGGTTGCCTGGGGCTGCAAGGGTGGTGGTGGTGGAATGAGGAGTGACTGTTAATGGGTATGGGGTTTCCTTTTGGGGTAATGAAAATTAGCCATGGTGATGGTTCTACTATGCCATGAATTACTAAAGGTCACTGAGTCGTAAACTTTAAAAGGATGGGTTTTATGGTATGTGAATTGTATCTCAATAAAGCTGTTATTTAAAAAAATTTCAGAGGTGCCTTGCTGGCTCAGTCGGTAGAACATGCAACTGGATCTCAAGGTCATGAGTTCAAGCCCCATGCTAGGTGTGCTGCCTACTTTAAAAACATTTTTTTTTAATAAAGCTTAGTTTTTTTTTTTTAAAGATTTTATTTATTTATTTGACAGTACAAGCAGGGGGCACAAGACGCAGAGGGAGAGGGAGAAGCAGTCTTCCCGCTGAGCAGGGAGCCCGATGCGGGGCTCGATCCCAGAACCCTGGGACCATGACCTGAGCCTAAGGCAGATGCTTAACCATCTGAGCCACCCCGGCGCCCCTATCTAGCCTAATTTTTACTTCCCATCCTTTCAGTTGTTCTGTATACATATAAGTCAGTCTCTCATAACAGGACAGTTATAATCTAGATATTTCTAATTTGTTTCATCACACTCTGAATGAATTGAATCTTTTTATTAGCAGGCAATATTTAAAGCTTCTTTAATGTCTGTGACTTCTCCTGAGCCATGTGGGCACACTGTTCACCTTGGCAGAGTTCTGTCTATTCTCTGTCCCTGATGGCACTACTTTATTTCCATGAGGAGTCCTTTCTCAGATCAACTTAAGCATAACCTCTTCTTTGGGTATCTTTTCAATTTAGAGCTTTCAGGCTATTTAAGATTTTTATTATTTATTTATTTGACAGAGAGAGAGAGAGACAGTGAGAGAGGGAACACAAGCAGGGGGGGGCGGGAGGGGGGAAAGCAGGCTTCCCGCTGAGCAGGGAGCCCGATGTGGAGCTCGATCCCAGGACCCCGGGATCATGACCTGAGCTGAAGGAAGACGCTTAACGACTGAGCCACCCAAGTGCCCCTGTCAGGCTATTTCTTATTGCAGAAGTTATTCCCAGCTATTAATTCCCAGGTTCCAGCTGAACCAATGCTGTTCTTGTCAACATACTGTCTGTTATAAAAACGAATTTTCTTCAGTCCAGGTCTGCCACCTGCCCGGGGTTGTGTCTTACTGGAGCTGGAGCTGGGCAAATACAGTGACTTTTTTTTTTTTTTTTTTAAGATCTTCCCTCTCACGGGGCACCTGGGTGGGACAGTTGGTTGAGCCTCCGAATCTTGATTTTTGGCTTGGGTCATGATCTCGGGATCCTGGGATTGAGCCCTGTATTGGGTTCCACACTCAGTGCAGAGTCTCTGTCCACAACAACCTCCCCACCCCCTGTGTGTGCACTCTCTCTCTCTCAAATGAATGAATGAATGAATGAATGAATGAATGAATGAATGAATGAATGAATAAATAAATAAAATCTTAAAAAATATCTTCCCTCTCACTGGTGAATACTTTAGTGCTAATAGGTTTTTTTTTTTTTTTTCAAACTCCATTGCCTCTGGACCTTGTATATTGATCCTTTTTTTTTTTCTTGCCTTAACTAGGAGCGAATGGTAAATAGGTTGAAATCAGGTGTTCTAGAGTTCCATCTGTTTTCTTTTGGTGTAATCCTATTAGCTCAGATATGTGCACAGGAGTTTTTGGCAGAAATCGAAAATTCTGTACTTTGTGGGAAGGATTGATTTCTTACAATGAAGTATAAAAAATACATGACTATATCTCTGACAGATATACTTACCTCATTTATTCATGCCTGTTTTTGTTGGTTTTTCAGCTCTCCTACAAGCTCGCGTTCCCCATAACCAGCATGTATGGATCAATATTTACAGCCTGGAGGATCCTTGAAGTAATGAGAGAAGAGTCTGCGGCCAGTGACTGGCTGTTTTCCATAGAGTCCTTGCTCCCTATTACCACAGTGATCCCTGTGCATGTTTTCCTTTTGTTGGCTCACCTCCTTGTTGAAGATCAAGGACAGAATCTTCGCCAGATACTGAAGGTCACTACATTATTAGCCCAAGCAGATTCCTCTCAGGTAAAGTAAGAAAATAATGCAACAGTAATGGGGGTAAAGCTTAACTTTTGGGATTGTAGATTATTCTTCGTTTGCAGATTATTTTGATCAAAGTTTTAAATTATGGGTTGATTCTTTTTTTGGGGGGAATTTGGGGGGCTATTTTTATCTTCTCCATTTGTTCTTTTTTGTCCTTATTCTGAATTAATGAGTACTTCATGCAAACATTTCTTTAATGAAACCACATTTCACTGTGAAATCTACACATGATGCTATTCTGGTATTATGGTTTATTCGTAGATTTGCTCATTTGTTAACACTTTTGTTGACTCTTGTAGCCTATTCCAAGGTGAATATCCCTTAGTTCTAATATTGGTCTTTTATTTTTATTTATTTATTTTTTAAAAAAGATTTTATCAGAGAGGGAGAGAGCAAGCGCAGACGTGGGGGAGGGGAGGGCAAAAGGATTGGGAGAAGCAGACTCCTCGCTGAGCAGGGAGCTCGACATGGAGCTCCATCCCAGGACCCTGGGATCACGATCTGAGCCGAAGGCAGATGCTTAACCGACCGAGCTGCCCAGACACCCCTAATATTGATCTTTTAAAGTGGATGCAGATTAATTTAGGGTAAAGATGGCTATGCAGTAGGCATTCATCTCTTTTTGACTTTTGGCAATTTGATCCTATCTTCATTCAGTCTTTAATAAACTAAAGAATCCTGGGTCCTTGCTATGTATGGTAATGCTGAACATGCTGGGATATGGGGGTAAATGATCATTTTTCCTATCTGCACAGAACTTGGAGTGTAATAAGCTATCAGACATTAATAAGATTCCCCCCCCCTTTAAACTAACCATATATTTGGTAAAATAATCTAATTCTTTCCCATTGGGTAGACCAAAGGGAAGGGTTTCCTAACCAAATAGCTATGGTATGTGCTTATGCTTCTTTCTAAACACGGTGAAGGGATGCCTGGGTGGCTCAGTCGGTTAAGCGTCTGCCTTCGGCTCAGGTTATGTTCCCAGGGTCCTGGGATCAAGTCCCACATCGGGCTCCTTGCTCAGCGGGGAGCCTGCTTCTCCCTCTCCCACTCCCCCTGCTTGTGCTCTCTCTGACAAATAAATTAATAAAAAAATCTTAGAAAAAATAAAAAAATAAAAAATAAACACGGTGAAGAAAAAGTTCATCTCTTTATGGAAAATTTTTGTTCCTTTAGAAAATAATTTAGTTGTAGAGGTGGGATAAATATGTTTATCCAAGATATGAAGTTAATGTATTTGGATTCTTTTTATCCCCAACTTGTCATGCTCATTCCTTTTACTCAAGTAAACAACTGCTGGTCACAAAAAGTTTTCCTTCTGACTAGACCTCCTGTGGTATGATTCTCCACGTGGATCTGTGATGTTCTCAAAGTACCTTTGTGTCATATACGGTGTGGGCATAATGTGAATCATTTCACTTTGTTTCCCACTTTATTTCTCCCTTCACCTTCTATAATAAATGCTTCTAATAAATGCTTTGTTTCAGTGCAGACACCTTATAGGATAATATATTTATAACAGTTAATGCATAGATAATGCCTGGAGATTATCTAAAGAAGTGCTATAGTAAGTTACCCGACCTCTGTATGCCACTCATGTAAAACAATATATTACATCAAATTATGTGTTGATACTCAGGAAATGCATTGGTCTTTGAAATTCTAGGGTGATACTTTTGGTTATAAGTAACAGAGACACATCTGTCTTAAATAGCTTTTATTAGCTCCAGAATTTAATTCAAGCATGGCCTAGATAGTATATTCACTGTATAGTTTCTTTGTTTCCTCTGTGAATTGGCTGGCAGCCCAAAGCCTTCTAACCTTATATTCCGTCCAAAAGGAAGAGAGATGTAGAGGTATTTGGATTGACCTTGTTGGGTCATGTGCCCACACTGAATCAACCGTTACGGCAGGATAATGGGACACTTTAATGCACTTTAATTGGCCATCGTGGGTAGAATGGAAGTGGGTGAAGTGTCAGCCCTGAAATTGTCTGTGCCACCAGGATCATGTGGGTTGAGGATGGGATGATTCACCAAAGGAAAAATAGTTTCCTGGAAATAAAAGTGGGAATATGCTAAATAGGCAAAAAATGTAGCGGAGAACTTCTCAGTGTTCTGGGAATGCTGAAATGGTGTAAGTGCATTTCAGGTGTGCCAAGAATATCTCCCCTCTGAGCTCTCAGGCAGCCAGGTAGCTGTCCAAGCGCGGGGTGCTTGGCTGATCGCCTCTGGCCACCTGGTGTTTCAGATAGTTACCCCACTGTCCTTAGAAACGTGATTTTCATGTGTGCCATGAAATGGAAAAGGTTGGGAAGTACTAGAGTGACCATCAGGTTTATTTATTTATTCAGTAAAAGTTTAAGAAGCAGTGGGAGAAATCGAAGTCGGTATGTTATACTTCTGTTGATTATTTCTTGGATAGTTTTGAAAGAAATGAGTGTCATTGTGCTGTCAGGATGAATAGTAGGGTGAAATGCTTAAAGAGTTATTCAAATTCATGCATAAGCAAAGGCAGTATCATTAATAAGAACTTAGAAGTGGAGTTGTTGTGAAAAGGACAGAAGAAGTATCCTTGAACTAGGAGATACTGTGTTTTTGTTTTTCTTTTCATATTTATTCATTTATTTGAGAGAGAGAGAGAAAGAGAGGGCAGGGGAAGGGGCAGAGGGAGAGAATCTCAAGCAGACTCCCTGCTAAACACGGAGCCTGATGCGGGGCTCAATCCCACAACCCCTGAGATCATGACCACAGTCGAAATCAAGAGTCCAACACAACTGACTGAGCCACACAGGCGCCCTTAGGAGATACTGTTATTTTCCTCACTTTTTATGAAGTGACCATTTCATATCCTCTCACTGGACCTTAGTTACAGGTAAAGTAGCCAAAAGGAAAGGACTTTATATTTGGAAAAAGCCAATTTTCCAATTGTGAGTAGGAATAGACTCAGTTGAAATGAGTTATGATTGTAATCTGTTATTGGCGGGTTGTTTCTATTTCTTTTATTAAGTTGACAAGTCTGCATGAAATGTATTAATATTTCATGTGTGTTTGTCCTTTCTCACCTTATAGAAAGAAGCTATATTATGTTTAAGCAATCTTTGGCTAGATTCATGGGCAGTTGATGCTAAGATTGATTGATTGACTGACTGGTTTGGAAGAGAGAGAGAGAGACAGAACAGAGGGACAGTGAGAGGAGGAATCAGACTCCCTGCTGAGCAGAGAGCCTGATGCAGGGCTCGATTCCAGGACGCTGAGATCATGGCCTGAGCCGAAGGCAGATGCTTAACCAACTGAACCACCCAGGTGCCCCTCATGGCAGTTGATAGGAAACAAAAGTCTTAGACTACTAATAAGCAGTAGCTAAGTAAATAGGTAGGTAAGAGTAGGAATTTCAAGGCTGTCTTCCATCTCTGTTTTGGTGGTCACTTAACCTCTATGGTAGAATTTGCTGGTCTGCAGTATGCTTACTAAGTATTGAGTTTGTGTGTCACCATGATTTATTGAAAGAATCCTACTGTAAGATCTTGTGAGAAAAAGTATTTCAAAAGTTTGGAAGAGATGAAGTATGTTTTGGTATGCTTGTTATTATTCTAAGGTATTAAATTACGTTTAGTGCTGATCTTATTGGTAGTACAAGTCATGTTATATTAGTGTTCATACTGGTAAGAAAATGGGCTTTTTAAAAAGCTGTGATTGTGTTACTTCTTACTTATCCTGCAGTTTGATGGATCCTCTTCCTCCATGAGTTTTCATCCTTCATCTCTCACCTGGTTCCCATGGGGCATGCATTTTCCATGTGGTTTAATAGCTTTAGGGTCATGGAAGACTAATGGAGTTAAGTGGTCTGAAGGGAACTTGGCTTTGTGAGTATCATTTTAGAATTAACTAGATGCAGATGATGGTGTTAAAATAACCAGATAATTAACCAAAGCCATAGCAATAAATTGACACTTGAAAAAAATAGGAACACCCCCCCCCCCCCATCTAGGAGTGCTGTCATTAGTTACTAATAATCCTAATAGTTTTCTTCTTATCGTTTTCTTACCCAGACACCATGAGATTGAATTTGCAGAAGACTCAAGTTCAGGTCAGGCAGCACTCAGTAAAAGTTTCCTTTTACATACTTGGTGGGAATGTCTTTTTTTTTTTTTTTTTGAAGATTTTATTTATTTATTCATGAGAGAAAGGGAGAGAGAGAGAGAGAGAGGCAGAGGGAGAAGCAGGCACTCTGCTAAGCAGGGAGCCCGATGTGGGACTCGATCCCAGGACCCTGGGATCATGACCTGAGCCGAAAGCAGATGCTTAACCATCTGAGCCACCCAGGCGCCCGGTGGGAATGTCTTCTAGTGTTCTGGGGAGAGATCCAAGAATGAGCATCCTGTGCAAATTCCCGTGGAAGTCTTGGAAGTTTTAAACACATCAATTTAGTTTAGAGAGAGTTTTTCATATCATAGCCTGTGCTTATAATAAATGAGAGTGCCATCTATTTCCTAAATTAGTGTTTTTTCTGGAAATAAAAGTTGACAGATTGGTGTGGTTTTTGGTTATGTTTATATAATAGTTCCTGCCTTTCTGCTACTGCGTAATGTTACTTTCCTTCATTTTGATGAAAGTCATTCCGACTGCCTTCAGAGATGCCTGAGCGAGGATTGAAGCACATGGCTCATGTACAGTAATGTCCAGTTGGCCTTATTCTTTCCTTTTCAGAGAGCCATTTCCTACCTCTGTGAGTTGTTCAAGACCTGGCTTCATCAGGTGTGAAATCAGTGGTAGTGAATTGTAAGCATGGACTTTACCGAGTTAATTAAGGGATAATGTGGACTCCATGCCTAAATTAGGACATTTTCTGAACTTTATAGCTATTTATTTATTTATTTATTTATTTATTCATTCATTCATTCATTCATTCATTCATTCATTCATTCATTCATTTATTTTTACTAAGTAGTCTTCGCACCCAGCATGGAGCCCAGCGTGGGGCTTGAACTCATGATCCTGAGATCAAGACCTGAGCTGAGATCAAGAGTCAGGTGCTTAACTGACGGAGCTACCCAGGCACTCCTATAGCTTTTTTTTTTTCCTAAAGATTTTATTTATTTATTTGAGCATGAGAGAGAGAGCATGAGCAGGGGGGAAGGGCAGAGGCAGAGGGAGAAGGAGAAGCAGAATCCCCGCCGACAAGGGAGCCCGATGTGGGACTCGATCTCAGGACCCTAGGATCATGACCTGAGCTGAAGGCAGACGCTTAACCAACTGAGGCACACAGGTGCCCCACCCCTATAGCTTTTTAAAAAGTCAAATCATATTTTGAACCCTGAGCCAATGACTGGCCAACTTGTATATAACATGACTGTGGACAGTTTGGAAATGTGTCAAACTGACAACTTCCTTAAGGAGAGGTTAATAACTCTTAATCAACAAGCCAGCTTCAGGTAAACGCCATATGTTTACCTGGGACTCCCCTAACCAAACCCCCAAGATGTTTTCCAGACCCCTGGGCCCTGTGAGAAGAAAAGGCTGTTTACAAAGTTCTTAAAACCTTCCCTATCTATTAGCTTAGCTATATTATATTAACTATATTATTAACTAATTATTGTAACATTGTAATTTATTGTATTATATATTTGACAGATTATATTAAATATATAAAATATATAATTATAATTATATTGGATGTGTTATTAACTATAGTTTCCCTATAGTTGTTGGAAGTGAGATTCTCCATCTGGTCCTGGAGAATAACAGAGGTGTTGGAGGAAGCTATTTTTCCACATTGCAGTATGTTTATACAAAAGCCTTATTGGAATTATTAGGTGCTTAATAGTAGGTCTTCTAAATATATGTAGGGAGAACACCTGGCAAAAGATTTTAGCCTTTTTGAAAATCAGAGCTCCCTGTTAGTGGTTTTAAAACCTGAGAAAATGTGTTTTCTTCCTATCTCTCTATATATTGTGGCAATTCAGAATTGCCACAAAATCTGATTCCCCCTTCACCAACGCTAGAAGCTGATCCCAGGCAGGTAGCTCCCTTAGAGAGTTTTAACCAGAAGACAAAGCTACTCTACCTGGTATTTAACTGGGAGCAGACAAACTCCACTATTCCAAATGCAGTTCAGGGCCCAACCCCAACCCCTCCCTATACTCAGCACTCAGTGACACGACAAGACAGATGTTTCTGTTTCAGTCTATTAGAACTACTGAATACTGGGGCGCCTGGGTGGCTCAGTCGTTAAGCATCTGCCTTCGGCTCAGGTCATGATCCCAGGGTTCTATGATCGAGCCCCGCATCGGGCTCTCTGCTCCGTGGGAAGCCTGCTTCTCCCTCTCCCACTCCCCCTGCTTGTGTTCCCTCTCTCCCTGTGTCTCTCTCTGTCAAATAAATAAATAAAATCTTAAAAAAAAAAAAACTACTGAATATCACAGTGATATAGGGTGGAACTGAAAATCACAAACAATTTCAGTGAGAATTTTAAGTGATTTACAATCTACAGACTCTTCAAAAGAAACTCTGCCCAATACGAACACTCAGGGAAGGCAAGAAATTGATACAGAACTCCTTGCTGGGTATAAATTCTAGGCTTTCTGCAAAAAAGAAAAAAAAAAAAAAACAGCAAAGGGTTCAAATGCCAGTTAAAAACATGTTTATTGTACAGGTATCTATGTGGAGTTTATAAAGAAGAAATAAGCATATTACCACCGAACGGAATAGATACCTGACCTTGAATTTCGGTCTGTGTTTCTCTTTGTCTAATTGTTTCATGTTGACAGGCTCAGCCCAATTTTGCTCTAGGCATAATCGATGCTATGGCTACGAGGGAATAGTAGTACAGCATTTCTTATCTGTAAAGCTCTTTATTAAAAGTACTGTACATTCTGGCTTCTTTTTGCTGGTGTGAAGAACACAGAGAGTGGACTGACTTCAGGGGGTAGCAAATCATAGAACTCAGTGACAATAGAACAGAGTGCAAAGTGTCCAAAGACTCTTTGTGCAAGTTCTTTTATAGAATATATTTTCTCCTTTTCTCACAGCAGTAACTTACAGACCATTAAATTTCACACATTTCCTATTCATTTTCCATGTTAAAATATGGCTTATGACCCAGAGTAGAACTATCACAGGATTCCGCCCTGAAAGTCAGCTTTTTTACTATGTGATAATATATGACTTTTGAAAGACCAGCAAGTCATGGGCCATGAACCTAGCCACATAAGTGATTTCAAATGGCTCAGAAGTGTGTACACTTTTACAATTGGAAAAAATTAAGCCCTGAAAACATTACAAAGGATAAAATTATCAAAGAATGCAATTGTTCCCATTAAGCAAGACCTTTAACTAGACTTAACAACCAAAACGTAAAAGGGAAATAAAAAACCCCAGAGTTGTAAACCGCAAGTAAAAAATAAATAAATAAAAACTAAAAATCTGCATCCCTCTCCCCACTTCCAAACAAGAGAAAAGTAAGCAAGTACCGAGGGTTTGAGAGGCAGTGAGTTTCACAAAACTTAATTTGTTAAGCTCTTCAATGATGGTAGGTTATAAGGAAGGAATATGTACTTCTCTAAAGCCAAAGTTCATAAACTTCTCCTGTTAGGCATATTCCATCAGTCAGTCAAAAAGAAGCTGATGTACGTTATATGTAGTATTTAGAGTTATTCCATTGAAGTTGAGATACTAAGCAATAAGATTTCATTTTAAACCATCTGGGCCTACCTAAAAATTACTAACCTTTGTGGTTAATGTTCAATGCCTACACCTATGTAATCTTGCCATAAACTCTTACTATATATAGAAAGATAGGAAGAAAACACATTTTCTCAGGTTTTAAAACCACTAACAGGGAGCTCTGATGTTCAATTCAGAATTGCCACAAAATCTGATTCCCCCTTCACCAACGCTAGAAGCTGATCCCAGGCAGGTAGCTCCCTTAGAGAGTTTTAACCAGAAGACATGGCATGAGGAATTCCCCTCAAGGGGAAAACACACTGAAGTCCACCCTTGACAGAATAAAAATGTCTTATTTTAATGAGCAGACAGGGAGGGGAGAAGGTGGTATTGGTCTTCTGCCTACATGTCTCATGGCCAGAAACTCCCAAGTGAAGTTGCCAGTTGGCATCCTTTATCATTCATTCTTCAGCTCTTCTGAGTCAGCCCTTCAAATAAGAGGAGAGTCTTACAATTTATGGAAACATTGCTTTACATCTATAGGAGCAACCCATGCAAGTTCCCTACAGCCAACTTGGCATTGATTCATAAATATAAATGGATAAGGAAGGCTCACCAGACTCTGAGAAAACGTAACAGCATTAGTAACCAAGGAATCTGTTTCCAGAAGAAAGAGAACTCAGGAAGAAATATAATGAAAAACAATCTAAGTCCTGAGAGATATTGGAAAGCTATGATTCTATGTTTTTATGCTGTCAACAAAAATACTGCTGTGAGAAAGAAGAAATTCAATGATGAGATTTTAGAAGTGGAAAGTGTGATTGCCACAGTTTGTAAATGGAGACAGGATTAGTGACTTACAGAATCTGCAAGTAAATATTTCAGAATACGGAACAAAAAAAAATTTAAAAAGTTAAGACACTGAGGGTCAATATTGGGAGTTCTAACATCTTTCTCTAGAAATTCTAGTTGGGGGGAATGGAGAAAATGAAGGAGAGAAACTTAAAACACGACAGAAAACTGTTTCTTGAGCTGAAAAAAGACACAAGGGTACCGATCATTAGGACCCTTTGAAAGCCAAGCAGCATATGTAAGAATAGATCAGTCTCTGATTTTGTCCCCAGAACTTAAAGGATAAAGAGAAGGTCATGAGAGGTTTTTAGAGAAGAATGGGGAAAGGAAAAACTTAAAGTAAGATTGATCTTAGTTTTTTAGCATTAGCACACTGGGTGCTGGAATACCTGCGATTCTTGCCTTCTAATTTCTTGGGGAAAATCACTTTGTTCCCGGCTTATTCGTCCCATTTTTCTACCTTTTGCGACTGGTAACAAAGGCTTTTCCAGGTGTGCAAGAATTCAAGAACATTCCTTGCTTGCTGGTTTTTATGGGGGGCAGGGGAGGAAACCCCTCAAAGATGTGCTCCAGCTAAATGGAAAATGAATCCAAGAAAGAGAAGAAATGTTGAACGGTGATCAAAATATCCGGTAAACCTTGTGGTTAGTTGAAAATAATTATTTATAGAGTATGAAAAATCGTTACCTGGAACTAAAGTCCAAGCTTTAAAACATGGTGGGGGTAGCTAGTGGGATTGTGATGGTGTGAAGAGTTGAGAATGTGCTAAGGGTGGAATTGTTTTGGAAACTGAGTAATTCTTTTTTTTGTTTTTAATTTTTTTTTACATTTTATTTATTTATTTGAGAGAGACAGAGAGAGAGCACAAGTGGGGAGGAGAGGGAGAAGCAGGCTCCCCGCAGAGCAAGGAGCCCGACGCGGGGCTCGATCCAGGGACTCCAGGATCATGACCCGAGTCGAAGGCAGGCGCTTAACCAACTGAGCCATCCAGGCGCCCAGCTTTTTTTTTTTTTTTTAAGATTTTATTTATTTATTTGAGAACAAGGGAGAGAATCTGAAGCAGACTCTGCACTGAGCACAGAGCCTGATGCAGGGCTTGATCCCATGACCATGAGATCACAACCTGGGCTGAAACCAAAAGTCAATGCTTAACCAACTGAGCCACCCAGGCACCCGGAAACTGAGTAATTCTCGATGTTGGTAGAAAAATAAGGTAAAATATGCACATAAGCCTTTATTAGTAACAATCAGTGATTTATGATTTCTAAATACTATAACAAAAGTAAAAAAGAAATAAAAAACCCTAAAAGGGGGTGCCTGGGTGGCTCAGTTGGTTAAGCGACTGCCTTCGGCTCAGGTCATGATCCCGGAGTCCCGGGATCGAGTCCCGCATGGGGCTCCCTGCTCAGCGGGGAGTCTGCTTCTCCCTCTGCCCCTCCCCCCTCTCATGCTCTCTCTATCTCATTCTCTCTCTCAAATAAATGAATAAAATCTTTAAAAAAAAAAAAACCCTAAAAGGATGGCAAATATGAACATAAGATGATAGGAATATTAAAAAAAATGATGGTAGGAATAATTCCAAGTAGATCAGTTATGACAGTTATTGTGAGTGAATTAAATTATCAAAAGAAAGGCTCATTAACTCTATAGTGTTTCTAAGAGGCAAATCTTGAAACAAGTGACAAAGATTGAAAATGGTAACAATTAAAAACTAGGTAGATCATTAATCTAGAAGATGTGGTAATATTATCATCGAAGGGAGATAATACAGAATCCAAGATAAAAAACCTCACACAGAACAAAAGGTAGTCATAGGTAGATTCCATTGAAGTTAGGAATCAGAAAAATATGGCTGACAGTCATGTTGCTATTTTTCTGGAGGTTCTGGCCATTTTTCATTCAAGAAAAAGAACTAGAACTTACATATGTACTACAAAGGAAAAAGCCAGGGCTCCTTAGAAAATGCAAGAGAATTTACTTAAAGCCGTTGCTTTTAGAATGCATAAGAGAGTTCATTACAGTGGATAGATGTAAGATCAGTCTACAAAACCAGTTGGTTTTCTTTACAAAAAACCCAATAAATTAGATAACATTGGCACTATATGGGAAAGGTATAATTTATAAGCAGTGTAGAAGCTATAACTTGAAATACTAGAATTGCATAGAAAGAGTTTGATGTAATTATAAAATGTCACCAAAATACATACAGTGGCTTCTAATACACTTTAGATATGGAATTCATATCATAAGTATTTATCATTGACTGAAATTTAATGATCTTACAATTGCAAGGCATTTTGTTTTGTTTTTTCTGTTAATTGGTATATGGGTTCTGATTCATTACCATAAATTTGCAGCAGGAAGATACTCAACTAATCAATTTACTGTGTAGTGCCGAGGGTCCAAAAGGGAAGTGTTGATCATGTTTGCCAGTTTGACTGAATTCTGAGTTCTGTTGAGTAAATCAGTTCTAGACCTTTTGGTAACCTGGCTCGTGCTTTGGAATAAATTCTTCTATCCTTAATCTTCCAGTGCTAAATAGTTTTAAATGTGGTCTACTCATTAGAAGCTATGTATCTCCTTGAACAAAGTAATAGCAAATAAAAATAGGTAACATTTACATATGCTTATAACATACCAGTCACTATTTTAATCACTTGATTTGCATCTGTTAACTAACTCACAAACAGCTCTTTGAGGTTACTACCACTACTTTTTAGGAACTGGGGCACAGAGTTTGCTTAACTTCCCCAAAGTCACACAGCTAATAATTGGCAAAGTCAGGATTTGAACCCGCACATATGGTTCCAGAGTCTGTGCTCTTACCCAGTATGTTATACTGTCTCTCTACCACTTTTAGTTAACTATTAAAAAAATTCTTTTGAAAGAGTAAACAAGGTTTACCAACTTCATATTTTTAAGATTGGCCCAGTCAGTTGTAGAGAGAATTAAATGCTAAGAGAAGAACCTCAACGTTTGTTTGAAATCTGGCCAGATCTTCAATCTCGTGTTTTTGCCTCCATTATGCAAGCTCCCATTGGCCCTTCTATAAATAGGCAAATCACATTTAGCCAGATCTTTATATCTAAATAGAACACTTATACACAGTCGTAACTCCTGAAGGCATCGATCGAAGGGAAGATGGAGAAGGTCCAAGTGAATCAGCAAATCAGCAAGCATGGTTGCAATTGGGATTATTGCTTAATGGTCAAAAATGATTTTACACTTTTTTGTTTGTAATGATCCTAACTGGGAGA
This sequence comes from Mirounga leonina, assembly GCF_011800145.1. NCBI lineage: Eukaryota > Metazoa > Chordata > Mammalia > Carnivora > Phocidae > Mirounga > Mirounga leonina. Next base: position 373,972 of record NW_023270757.1, on the reverse strand, counting down.
TTCTGAAATCTAATCAAAGTCAGGACTATTAGTGAACAAAAAAAAAGTAGGTTGTTGTAGTCTCTTTGAAAAATAATGTCTATCATTGTTGGAGAAAATTATACATTGGTTATTAGGTATGAAACCTTTAAAATACTGATAAGCTATATAGCTAATTCAGGACCTTGAAAGGGCATGACGACATCAGTTCTTCAGTATATAGTCATGGAGAACCTCTTTGGGATGCACGTTTTATTTTTTATTTTTTATTTTTTTTTAATCTTTTTTTTTTTAAAGATTTTTTATTTATTTATTTGAGAGAGTGAATGAGATAGAGAGCATGAGAGGGGGGAGGGTCAGAGAGAGAGGCAGACTCCCTGCCGAGCAGGGAGCCCGATGCAGGACTCGATCCAGGGACTCCAGGATCATGACCTGAGCCGAAGGCAGTCGCTCAACCAACTGAGCCACCCAGGCGCCCCGGGATGCACGTTTTAATTGGAACTTGGGATACAAAGACCCTTATTGGAGGACTCACAGTACTTAGGGAAGATAGCAATATCCAGTCAGAATACTGTGTGGTGAGTGCCATAACGCAGGGAAGCGCAGTGTGTGGTAGGACAGAGCCCAGAGGGACAGCGAAGTCATAATAGGAAGACTGCCTGAAGTGGGTGATTCATAAGCTAAGTCTTGGAGGACAAATACAAGTTCAAAAAGAGTATCTTTGAAATGAATTAGAAGAAGCATATATATTGCCTGTTTTTATGCTCTACAAAACACTCCTTTTTATATATGACATTTGTATATGGTACTCCTTGAGTACCATTGTTGGGCAAACAGTGGAATAAATAAATTTCTGGAGGTGCTGGAGTAGGGTTTTTTTTTATTTATATTCTTTGTGAACCATAGGTTCCCTAGCAGTAATATATTTTACATGTCAGGTGTAATTTGTTGTTGTTGTTGGGGAGTAAAAGAAAGCCATTAGCAATCATAGTTGTTGCTACTGTCTGATAGGTGTAACTGAAAGAATGAGTCAGGATTTGATGGATCTGAAGGGAAAGGTCTCTTCTAGAATTCTGAAAGTAGGACAGCTGTGTTAGTTCCCTTACCAGAAGTCTTGAGATTTATTCTGTCCCTCTGTCTTTCCAGCACACTGGACTTCTACCCTCCCAGTGGTAATTTTGAGCTTTTCATGATGGGTAGTGTAATAGACTCTTTGGCAAGTTGTCAGAACAGTTGTGTAATGCAGTTGGGCATCCTGAAGTCCGTTGATTTCAAATGAGTAGACATGGTTACAAACTCACTGGAGCCAGACAAGTAGTTAAGGAGTGACTTGGGATGATTTCTGTGTGTCAGTCGTCCAGTGTATTGATGGGGCTTTCAGAGACCTCATGTCCTGTTATCCTTGTTCAGTAGCATTTTTGTGGTAGTGGATCATATCTGCATTTAAGACCATTTTTTTTCAAAGATTTTATCTATTTATTTGACACAGAGTGAGAGAGTACAAGCAGGGGGAGCAGCAGGCAAAGGGAAAGGGAGAAGCAGGCTCCCCGCTGAGCAGGGAGCCCAATGTGGGGCTCAGTCCCAGAACCCCGGGACCATGATCTGAGCCGAAGGCAGACACTTAACCGACTGAGCCGCCCAGGCACCCCAAGACAATTTGTGTCCCTCCCTGCCATCTAGAGAAAATGAACATGTAAAAATATATGTAACCTAAATTTATATCCTACCACAGAGTTAAACAGTGCTAAAGATGATTGAATATGAGTAAGCACAGATGAGCATTTTTAGATGTCCTAGAGTTATTTTGAATATTAGCAGTCTTCAATGGAAATTTTCAATAGATTACAATTAGATTTAGAATTCATAAAAGGAATTCCTTAAGGGAAACAGTTTTGCTTATTTCGTCTCCTAGTGACCTTGGACAGTTCCTGGTCAGCTTAGTTGCTGGACAGATACCTGCTTTGTTGCCTGATTGAATTAACACATAAATATATTAGATGCACGGATCAACCCTACTAGAACCAACAAAACCCTATTTTCCAGTATTGTCATGTGTTATCCAGACTAATAAAGGGAATAGTGTGGAGTGCAGGGATAGGATTTAGGTTAGGTTAGATTACAGTAAAATCTTATTAAACAAAATCCTATTAATTTAGGGTTCAGGGTAATTAGATACAGGCTGAGTTAAAACATAAGCTGATTTTGAAGCTATTGTTTTTAGGCAGTTTGGACTTGCTCATTTGCATGAGTACAATGAATGTGCCAATTTAAAATGATCACATTATCTATTCATTAAGACATATCAGTAGGGACTGGTACTTGGCAACACTCGGCTAATTAGTTTGTTACAGTATGTACATGAAAGCAATCGAATTTTGTTTCTTTAACATTTTTCCCTAAGCCAGTCTTTCCTACCTTCATTGTTCCCAGTAGTCTGAATTGATATTAGTGATAATTATGCTGGTGGCATTTTACTCTACTTAGGTGTATTTAGTTGTCAAATTGTACTCAGTTTTAATGGTGCATCCTGATCTGTGTTAAGTGGAATTATCATTGAGCTTCAAATACTGTAGAAACCTTGTTTTTACTAGGTCTCATTTTATTAAGCATTTTCAAAACGCTCATTTTGTCATTTATCTCCTTTCTCTTTCTCTCCCTTTCTCTCGCTCGCTCTCTCTCTCGCAAACCTCCTATATGGCAGGTTCTGGTAATACTAAGATGAAAGGGTATAGTCTTTGTTTTCAGAAATCATAGAGCTTAGTGTGTTGACAGAAGCATGAAAATTTACTGTTTAGTGCAGGATGGTGATTGCCATTGTGGAGGTATATAAGTGTGGAACTTACATGAGGAGGAGTTTCCCTGATGCAGGGGACAGGGAAGGCATTCTGGGCAGGATGAAGGGCACGTACAAAGACACACATGCATGGCAGGTCACGGTGGGGGGAACAAGGCAGCAAGGAGTACTCTATTAAACCCAGGTAGATAGGGTATGGGAGACTGTTCCTTGAGTGGATACTGGGTAAGTATCTGGAAGCAAAATCCTGAGAGCCTTGCAGTGAGGCAGGAGTGAGAATTTATCTCCAATAGAGAGGAGATAAAGTTATATGACAGGCTGTTAGAAGTGTTGGTGCGGACCTTGAAATACCAAAATGAATTTGGAGCCAGAACACCCAGCAGAACTTGGGAGAGTAATAGGAATAAACTTCGATGACTGAGTGCTACTGCCGTTTTTAACCCATCACCCAGAGCGATAGAGTGAGCTCCTAACTCACTGGAAGTTAGGAGATGAAGGGATAGGGGAAGAGAAGGGGGGCGGGGGGGCGGATTTTTGTGGCAAGTTGCTGGAGTGCTGAGTCCTACAATTGCCAGCTTCTCACGCTCAAGCCTAGTGACATGGACTTCAGTGGAACCCCATGTCCGTCCCATCCAACTATGTGTATCCTTGGCAGTTGGGGTGGGCAGATGTTTAGGGTGCCTGTCCCCCAAATCTAGACTCTGAAAGAGAGTGATGGGCTGGCTAGCTGTTGTGATCCTGGAAGTGAAGGAGAGAGTACTGGCCATGTAGGGGTTGGCTTGCTTGCTAGAAGTTGTGGAAACAGAAGATGTGCTCGTGTTTCCAGTGGAGAGAGCAGCATGGCAAGAGAATACAGTGGACTTGTCTCATCCCATCTTACAGGTTTGCTTAGAAGGCTATACACACACTCGTGAACGAAACAGGATTCCTGCAGAGCGTGTGGGACAATCATACTGGAAGAGAGCATCTCACCTGTATCAGGAGTCTAGAGAGAACTTAATCTGGCAGGTTTAGGCTGCTTGCCAAGGAGCCATAGGAGGATCCCTTTGGGGCAGGTGAGCTGGAAAGACACGCCTAGTCCTCTAGCTGAGGAGTGCTGACACCAGGGGCTGGCCTGCTTCCAGAAAGGGAAGGGGGAAGCCACACCTATCAGCATCCATTAAAGGGAGTAAGCACAGGGAACCCTTGAGAGTGTCTCCAGCTCTCATTATGAAAGAGGACTTCAGCTTCCTCCATTTGGACTTCAAACTTTCTAATTGATCAAGTTCTTTCCAGCTTATCTCTGAACTGAGACAAAAGACCCTGCAGGCAAAGCAACCCCTGATGGGAATGTAATTATCCCCTAAAGCAGTAAGGACTGCCCTGAGCCAGCAAGACCCCATCCATGATTGACTCCAAGCCAGTGATGGACCTGACCTTTACTGCCCACCCCCATGTACCCGCTGACCTTTGGCGGACATTTGCCTTACACAAACTTGGAAGTCTTTTTCAGTACTTTGGAGATAGTCTTTGAGGTTCCAGTTCGCTGTCTTCCTGACATTAGTCTCACTGAAATAAATTCATTTTTCGTTTCCCCACCCCTCATCTCTCTGCCTTTGGATTTTACTGGTGGGTGGCGAGTGGTGGAACCTGGTCTGTTTGGGACCCCTGCCCCCCCCCCCCCCCCCCCCCCCCCCCCCCCCCCCCCCC
>NW_023270757.1:276538-369410 GCF_011800145.1 Mirounga leonina | reverse complement strand
CCCCCCCCCCCCCCCCCCCCCCCCGCCCCAGAGCCAGGTGCCCTTGCTCTCCTGGGCCCCTGTACAACTAAAGCCATTCGCTATGGAGATTCTGCATTTAACCTTAATCTCATCAGCAAGGCAGTAAGAAATGTGTAGATGTCCTCAGGTTGAGGCTTCTGTGGGCGTTGAATGATGCCGAACCATTTATTGGAGTAGGGATTGCCACGTGGTTGCTTCATTTCACACCTTTTCCTTTGGTTTCCCAGTTTTTAAATTCTTTTGTGCTTTGCTGAGGTTTACCAATGGCGGTCTCCCAGGTCACTTTATCTGAAGCTTTTCTTGGTGATGTCCTATGGCCCTTATAATTGTGAATTGCTGAAATGTTGCGATGCATAAAAGTGATTGCAGTAACCAGTTGTGCCCATTCTGTCCCCTTTCGTCTTTCTTCTCCTTGGAGACATTGGTGGGATTTCATTTAACCCACGTAGAAATGAGGAGCCTTATGCACACTTCTGTTGCCTGGTGAAATATCGTTGGTACCATTTAAAGTGCTCAGTGAGCATCTGATGGGTTCTTAGTTATTTTCTGAAGCCAGGGAGGATTCAGGCAATGGTCTGCAAAATTGCTGAAGGAAGTCCAGGAATCTTCTTTAAAACGGTGGAAAAATGAAGAATCACGCATGCATATATTAGGTTGTCTTAAATCAAACTCTAGCTAAAGCAGTAGTGACACATGCTGTTCATGAAAGACTTAATACAGCCCTTCTAATCGGATGAATTGTCTTGTTGTGCAAAAACTGTTATTACACTGTGTGTGAAACCAACCATGCTGCGGGGGGAAAAATTAAATCGCCTGACTGAGAGGTCACTTGTGAATAGTAACACAAGATCTATTACCGTTATTAGGGGCTCTGGAGGACATTCACCCTTTTATGGTCTTTCAACTGCTGGAATGAAATATTTTAGTGGTAAATGACACCCTTCTGGGAAATCATCTGAAGGATTCATTCTTTGCTGTTTGTACTTTTAAAAAGGGGGGAGGGGCCTCGGGGGGAAAAAAATCACATTGTTCCTTTCAGATCACTTAAAAAATTTACTGATTTTGACTTGGTGTGATGATGATTGCCTTTTAATGTTCCTCATTTACACCGTTCTTAATTTGGGTCTGTTAGTATCACACTTTACCTTTCATAACATGTCACGCACATTCTGTAATCTTTTCCTTAGGGAAATTCGTGATCTCATGGAAGCTCAGAGACCAAGGGTATATGTGGTTTATGTCAAAATCTGGATTAAGCACTTTAAAATCCATGAAATGAGAAGTCTGCCTATTTTGTTTATTTTCTTTTAAGGATCTCTGAGTGTATATAAGGAAGATTATGTGAGTATATATTTTAGTTCTGCATGGCAACCATGCTGAGTGGTAAATATTTTTTTTTTTTTAAAGATTTTATGTATTTATTCATGAGAGACAGAGAGAGAGAGAGGCAGAGGGAGAAGCAGGCTCCCAAGGAGCAGGGAGCCCGATGTGGGACTCGATCCCAGGACCCTGAGATCATGACCTGAGCCGAAGACAGACGCTTAACCATCTGAGCCACCCAGGCACCCTGAGTGGTAAATATTTTAAGAAATATTTTCAGAAGGGAATGAATAGCTATTGATCTGAGGTGCAGCTTTATAACATAGTTATTAAATTGGGAACCAGAGTTCCTTTCCTATGGATTACATTCATTATAAACTGTCAATCCAGTCTGGAATTACCACTCTCGAATCTTCTGCCTTTTTGCTGTTTTGCTATATGGTTGAGATTAGCTTTTGTGGGGGAAAAAGAAAGAAATAAGAAATCAAGAGCCTTGCAAATAATTGGGGTGATTTTTTTTGGTGAATTTTGAAATCCTACCTATTTCCTCTTCCCATTATTTGATTTTGGCATCTTTTTTTTTTTCCCCCTTCTAAAACTTCCTTCCTTTATTGCCCCAAAGATATGGAACTGTTACCATGATGTGAATAAGCATATAAATTCTGTTGGATTTCTCAGTGCCTGCTTTTGTTACAGGTATTTTGATGGGTTCATTAAAACCTGTCTGTTGAAATGGGGGTTGGTTAGAAGAAGGAAGAGAGGGAAAGGAAAATGTTGTCAATAGAAATAATACATAGATATTTGAGCTTCACCTGGAAATAAAAATAATTTTGTAAAATGGGAGATAGAAACCCTTTGTCAGGTTGCTAATGAGAGGCTTGACCTAGCCGCTGCTTGCTGTAGCATCTTTGGGGATGATGAGAGATGCAAAATGCACTGTTGCTAGGCAACTCTCTTGGCTGCCTTTGGAGCAGGTTCGTATGTGCTAAGAGCTAATGAATCCTCATGTCTGCCCCTTGAAACTGTTCAAAAGCCAATGAAGACATACCTGGACATTTAGCATTTACAAGTACCTGAACTATTCTTGCCATGTCATTTACCTGTTAAAAATTAAGTTGACCATTTAGTGTGTACTGACTATTGCTTTATTTTTTCAAGGTGGACCAAGATTTGAGCCCTAATAAATATGTTTTCGAAAAGGAGCTCAACAAGAATGCCTTAGTTCCTATTGACACTGGTTAAGTTGTTCCAAATGAAGGCTTATTTTAAATTCGAATGCTTTTTTGCCCCCCGCCAAAAGTGATCAGTTGTTGGAACTTGCCTCTTTAAGCGTCTTAGAAAGTTTTTTTTTTTTTTTAAGGTTTTATTTATTTATTTGAGAGAGAGAATGAGAGACAGAGAGCATGAGAGGGAGGAGGGTCAGAGGGAGAAGCAGACTCCCTGCCGAGCAGGGAGCCCGATGTGGGACTCGATCCCGGGACTCCAGGATCATGACCTGAGCCGAAGGCAGTCGCTTAACCGACTGAGCCACCCAGGTGCCCCTCTTAGAAAGTTTTTAATCACACTGTCTTCATGCCTTGCTCAGCCCAAGGCCATTATTTCTCAAGATGATAGGAATCTGGAACCCCAAACTAATTTTGTAGGTGGCCTGCCTAAAACTCCTTCCCTTTCCATCTCCCCCACCCCCAAATCCTGGACGGTAGCCATCAAACAAGCACAGAACATGAATTAAAGCTTGATAAGGAACATCCCCGGATCAGATAATGAATCTAAGTACTTGTAGATTCCAACCAATCTCTAGTAATAACTACCTATCAGGGATGTCGTAAGGATTACAAGATTCTGTGCACGAACAACGTTGTGATGTGCCATATGAACACGAGTTTTTATGGCAAATTCCAAGGTATTGTCTAAATCTAACAAGAATTTTGTGTGACTATATTATTAGATATTAGGCTTGTTAATATTTTGGTAGGATATGGGATAATTGTAGTGAGATTTATTTGTAGCAGGATTTAGCCTATACCTTATTTATATTTTGGTTGTATTAACCTGTGATTCTACCTAATGTCACAGCACCTAGTATAATACCATGTGATAGAAGGTATTCGATCTATATTTATTGCTTAAAGTTGTGTAAACCTCCTGTATAGATTATCTAAATTGAATTGTTTCATTTCTTGTAATCTTGCAAAGTATACTAGAGATTCCGTTGTAATTCTGGGTCTGCATTTTCTCACCTTTAAAATAAGAATGATAGAAGAACCCACCTCATTAAATTCATCATGTAGATTAGATGAGATAATCCAGAGTAGAGTACCTGGTTTATAATCAGTGCTCAGTAAAAGTTATGTATTATTAAAATTGTGGTTGACTTTTATGGCCCCTTTTATTCATTTCACAATTATGTATCTACTGCCTTATGTTCAAGGAGCAGTGCTAGGCTATTTAGCAAATAGACATGTTCCTTGCCCATCTGGGGCTTATTGTTATACTTTATTCCCCATGTATATGAAAAGAGAGCCATTAACTCTTTTATATGTGTGCCTCTATGTGGGTGTGGGTGTGTGTATGTGGGTGTGTATGAGAGAGAGAGAGAGAGGGAAACTATTTGGTATATTTAGGTGCATTAAGGGGATAAAGAATAGGGCTATTCAATAGAAATATAACAGGAACCCCATATATAATTTTAAATTTTCTGGTAGCCACATTAAAAAAGTAAAAACGGGGCACGTGGGTGGCTCGGTTGGTTAAGCCTCCGACTCTTGATTTTGGCTCAGGTCATGATCTCAGTGTCGTGGGATTGAGCCCTGCGTGGGGCTCCGTGCTCTGTGCTCAGTGGGGAGTCTGCTGCTCTCTCTCTCCCCCTCTCCCTCTGCCCCTTCCCCTGCTCTCACGAATGCTCTCTCTCTCTCTCTAAAATAAATACATCTTTTAAAAGAAGTGAAAACAAACAGATGAAATTAACTTAAAAATTTTATTTTACTTAATATACCTGAAATATTTTAATATGTAATCAACATAAAATTATTAATGAAATATTTCATACATATGTGTGTAGATATATTACCAAACCTTCCAAATTTGGTGTATGTATTTTAGCCTTATAGCACATCTCAATTTAGAGTCTCAATGTAGACTACCCACATTTTAAGTGCTCAGTAGCCACATGTGGCTAGTAGCTAGTGTGTTGAATAGTATAGAGGTGGTAAAAAATCCCAATGCTCATTTATTCAATATAAGTGTAAATACGTACTTAGAAGTACTCTTTTTTATTGGTTTTACTTGGCTAAAAATAGCCTTACAGTTTCTGCAGTGGGATAGAAACCTAAAATAATTGAGAACAATAATTCTTAAAATGGGGTTTTCAGGGAGGTACTCAGCAGGTGAGGCTATGTCGTGTGTGTGTGTGTAGACAGCCAGTCATAAAAATTTTTGCTCATCCCATTCATGTTTACTGAGTATTTGCTCTATGTGTATTTTGGGCTAAGAGTACAAAGAATAGGAATAGTGTGGCTGCCTGCAAGGCATTCACAGGCTAGTGTGGACAACAGTTGTGAGAAGGAGTCACGATGACTCAAAGTGTACTGAAAGGTGTGCATGAAGCTCCAGTGACAAACAGTACTTGGAATACTCTTTGGCCAGAAAGGGCCAGTTACTCAATTAGCCTTAAATATTTTGAGCCACCCAGGCGCCCCTCATTAGTTCTTTAAGTAGACTGTAAACTCCTTAAGAGCAGGGGCTGACTTTTCTTAGATGTATCATTTAAGCCTAATACAGCTCCCACCATGGAATTGGCCCTCAAATATTTTTGATTGTTAGGCGTATAACTCATAGGAAAGTTTACTGTTAACTGTTGATATTAGAAATACTCTAGAAGTTGTACTTTTTAAAAATGGACATTTTTTTTAATGGGGCACCTGGGTGGCTCAGTGGTTAAGCGTCTGCATTTGGCTCGGGTCATGATCCCAGGGTTCTGGGATCGAGCCCCACATCAGGCTCCCCGCTCAGCGGGAAACTTGCTTCTCCCTCTCCCACTCCTCCTGCTTGTGTTCGTTCCCTCTCTCGCTGTCTCTCTCACTCTTCATCTAAATAAATAAAAATGTTAAAAAAAATCGACTTTTTTTTTTTTTATTGCTAGGTTTTTGTTTTTGTTTTTTAAGCAAAATATAAGAGGATTCTGGGTCAAGGGTCTCCAACACGACCCCCAGGTTCATTGATTTGCTAGAAGGACCCACAGGACTCAGGATATAGTTGCAGTCATGACTGATTCATTACCATAAATGGGTAAAAAGCAAAATGAGCAAGGGAAAAGGTTCACTGGGTAAAGTCCAGGGGAAAATAGGTGTAAGCTTCTCAGAGTCCTGTCCCAGAGGAGTCACCCAGGATGCACTTCGTTCCTCCAGCAATGAATTGTGACAACATGCATGAAGTGTTATCTACTAGGGAATCTCATTAGAGACTCTGTGCTCAAGGTTTTTATTGGGGGCTGTGTAGGTACCATGTTTTGTTTACTGTGTTTGTATAAATAGTTTAGGCACAGCCTAAATCCACTTTCCAGGATCCCACCCAGAGGCTAACTTTGCAATCAAGTCTTTTAAAGATGGCAGTCTCAGGCCTGCTATATTAACTCTTTTGTGCACAAATATTTACTTAAATTTTGATTAATCTGGGTTATTTATTTTTTTAAGTGGTAGGTCCAAAATCAATCGTTACAATTTTCTCTGCTATTCTCCCTTTTGATATTTGAATATATTCATTAAACTTCTTCTAAGTAGGGCATTATCATTCTCTTATTGAGTATCTTTAGTTAAAGAAAACTTAGTGCCTCTCAGGGCAGCCCACTCTATTTAAAAAATTTAAAAAAAAAAACTCCTTTTCCTTATTAAACCCAAATATGCCTTTTGATTTGGGCCTCGGGATTACATAAAACAAATCTGGTTTGTCATTCATGTGTTAGCACTTTAAATAGGTATCTATTATCTTCAATTATTCTGTGGTGCAGGAACACAGGATTTTCTGTTTCTCTTCACCTTTTTTGTTTGTGGTTGTAACAAAAAATCCTATTTATGGTATTTTTTTTTCCCCCTGGAACCTGTTTTGTACACTGTATTGGTGGTTTTTAATATGGAAGTTTCTCTTTTGCTTTTTTAGTTGACTCTGACATAAAAATAATACCTGCTATCGTATGTGTATTTATGTGTATCTGGGGAAATCTTCTGAATTTTATTGAATTTCTGATTTGTTTAAAAAATACATTTATGTAGAGAGAATATGAGATTAGGAGATTTTTAACCTTTTATTATGAAAAGCTTCATATTCAAAAGTGGAGAGAAGTAGTATAATAAACTTGACATACACATCCCTTAACTTCAGTAGTTAGTGCACAAGGGGTCTGTATCTGCTTTACATTCCACTCCACAGTCCCCAACTCTGTAATGTTATTTTGAAGCAAATCTCAGATTAGAGCTGAACGTTCTAAATGAAGTTTGAAATTTTTCATCTTAGGAACATGGTGTCACATTTTACCCCTTTCAGAATTATATGAGAATCACTGTATCTTTACATACATTTTATAATTTAAAATATTTTAAACCTCAGTATGTGGCAATATTATCTTTAGCTTTAAAAATTAATAGTAAGATTTAAAGTTCTTGTTGCTGCTAGATTTGTTTTATTCTCTGAGTTTTAGATTTATGTGTTTTGCCCATATTTTGTGGGAAAGGAACCTGCATCTTAAGAATTTGTGCATTCTTTATTTAGAATATCAAATAACTGGTTGATAATTCTATGTGTGTGCATGTGGGCGTGCATGTGCATATGTGTGTATGTGTTTAATAGCTGACTATTAGTACTTTACTGTGTGGCAGGTATTAGGATAATTTGGCTAAATGTGGAATTCTGAGCTAGAAACCATTCCCCCTCCCCCAATCTTATTTGTTTTCTTCCATTGCTTCCATAGTTTGTAGTATTGGTGTGGAGAAATTTAAAGTTATTCTGCTTACTGAATTCCTGAGTATATGTTTGTGTGAACCATTTTTTTAATTTTAAAGATTTTATTTATTTATTTTTGAATATTTTATTTGAGAGAGAGAGAGAGAGTACAAGTGGGGGGGAGGGAGAGAAGCAGGTTCCCTGCTGAGCAGGGAGCCCGATGTGGGGCTCGATCCCAGGACGCTGGGATTATGACCTGAGCTGAAGGCAGACGCTTAACTGACTGAGCCACCCAGATGCCCCTATGTGAACCAATATTTGTTTTTATTTTTCCTCTTAGGATCTTCTCTTTGTCCGTGGTACTCTGTAATTTCATGATGATGTGCCTTGATGTGAATATATATATATATTTTCCCAGCTTTTTATTTAAATTCCAGTTAGTTAACACATAGTGTAATATTAATTTCAGGTGTAGAATTTGATAGTTCATCACTTGCATACAACAACTGGTGCTCCCCATCACCTATTTATCTACCCCCCACAGCGCCCTTCCCCTTTAGCAACCTCAAGTTTGTTCTCTATAGTTATGAGTCTGTTTCCTGGTTTGCCTCTCCCCCTCGGCACTGCCCCACTATGTTCATCTGTTTTTGCTTCTAAATTCCACATATAAGTGAAGCCATGTGGTATTTGTCTTTTTCTGACTGACTTATTTCACTTAGCGTAATACTCTATAGCTCCATCCACGTCATCACTGCAAATGGTAAGATTTCATTTTTTTTTTTTTATGGCCAAATAATATTCCATTGTGTATGTATATACCACTTCTTTTTTTTTTTTTTTAAAGATTTTATTTATTTATTTGACAGAGAGAGACACAGTGAGAGAGGGAACAGCAGCAGGGTGGGTGGAGAAGGAGAAGCAGGCTTCCTGCGGAGCAGGGAGCCTGATGCGGGGCTCGATCCCAGGACCCTGGGATCATGACCTGAGCCGAAGGCAGATGCTTAACGACTGAGCCACCCAGGCGCCCCATATACCACTTCTTTATCCATTCTTTAGTCGGTGGACTTTGGGCTCTTTCCATTTTCATGTGTTGGGCTGGATTATTGGTGGCTTTTTTAAATCTGGAAATTCAAGTCCTTAAATTCTGGGGAATGTTTTCATTATGTTGTCATTAATTTCTTTCCCTCTGCTGACCTTTTTCTTTCTTTCTGAAATTCTCTTATTTGGATCCTGAATTGTTAAACCGATCTCATAATTTTCTTATTTTTCTTCCCCTATTTCCTTCTCTTTACTTTTTTACTACTTGAGAGATTTCCTTATCTTTATCTTTCAACTGTTACTGAATTTTTTTTGTTGTAGTAACATGCATTCAAATTCAGCAGCTCTTTTTATTTTCTGAATATTCTTCTTCTTAAATTGTATCCATCTTTACTTAGTAATCTTTTATTGTTTTAACTCATAGGGAGCTCTTTCCTTTCTAGAGGGCATGTAAATATTCACTTACTGTTCTAGTTTCTTAAAAGATTATTTCTCGGGGCACCTGGGTGGCTCAGTTGTTAAGCGTCTGCCTTCGGCTCAGGTCATGATCCCAGGGCCTGGGATCGAGCCCTGCATCGGGCTCCTTGGTTGGTGGGAAGCCTGCTTCTCCCTCACCCACTCCCCCTGCTTGTGTTCCCTCTCTCGCTGTCTCTCTCTGTCAAATAAATAAAATCTTAAAAAAAAATTATTTCTCTCTGATTTTAATTTTTGAATCCATTTGGAATTTTTTTCCTGCATAGTAATGTGTTAGGATCCCTCCTCCCCATTAACCATTTTTTTTAATCACCATTCATGGATTAAACCTTTTTTTCCCCTATTGGTTTGCACTGTCTGCTTCTGTCATGAATGTCACCGTCAGTGTCTTCTTACTAACATTCATTTTATCTTTCTAGTCTAATGATTTTCCTTAATGCAGAGATCATGCGCGATAGGAGTTTGCTAAATCTGTTTTCTTTCATTCCTTAATGGTACACCATCTACTCCAAGCAAGGAATCAGTCTTCTTATTCATAGTTGCAAGAAATTTAAATCAATCCTTTTTTATGTTACTGGCCTCTTTCGTTAATTTCACTTCATCCTGGGTGTCAGTCTTCTTGGCTAATAAAGCATTCTAATAAGGTCATTTGTTTACCATTATTCGTGCAGACCCTATTTCATGGTCAGTCTTTTATTTGAGACTAAGGCCCTTATATAAAATTCACAGTATTAAGATACTTACCACTTAATCTTCAAAGAAATTTTTTGTCATTGAAGAAGAGTGATGATTGGAGTCATACTTTATATTCAGCCAACTCGTGTTGGCCATGTAATAGTTTTTTCTCAAATGTAGTATGGATTGGCTCCACAGTTACATGGCCCGTCCAGCATAGTTTTTCATATCCCAATAACCTGACCTGACCTAGCTTTGGGTTCTTTGACACAGTTTACTATTTTAATAAATTCAAAAGCATTGACTCTATTTTTACTATGTAAGTGCTTACCTAGCTGAGCTATATTTAATTATATCCCATTGTTGGAGGACATTCAGACTCCTTCTCCCAACCCTGATGTGAAACACATTGCCAGGGACAGATACAGTAGTAGAAATTGACTGCACCTAATTGAAAGGAAAAATACGTGCATTATACTTAAAGGACATTGGTTTTTAACTTTGGTTCTGCCAGTCAGCCCACCAAAGATTTAGGTCTCATCAAGATAGAAATGTAAAACCTACTTTTTTTTTTTTTTGCTCAGGAAGGAAGTTTTATGATTACAGGAATTCAGTCATTATACTTACATTTATAGCAAGTGTCAAAATATTAGCAATTGAAAAAATTAATGGTGGTTATACTTCTTTTTCCCACTGGTGGTTGCGTGGTAATTATGTGGCTAACCATTACTTTATAATTTAAGTTTTCTTATACCATTTTCTAAAAATATAAATTGTCTCTGACTCTGAGAGATAATGAAGATTCAGATGGCTAAGGAGACTAACCTGGAAATCAAGTTTAGGTAGAGAAAGATCACATTCTTTTCTTCTAGGATTTTAAACTCCTCGAGTGATTTGATACTTGACTTTATCTTATTCTAGTCTAGTGGTATTTCTCCTGTTTTTCCATACTTGGAGCTTCTGTATTATCGACCTGATTTTCTATGTACTGGAACTTCTTACTTCAAATTCTGATGGATGTCCTGATAACATTTTGATATCCTGATAACATTTACCCAGTAGGTATATTTTCTAATTCTACATTAATTTGGTCAGAGTTACTATCCTTAAGTACTTTTCTTTGTAAGTGGTATTTTTTAATAATTGTTTACAGAATCAAATAACTGTAACACTATTACAAGATCCATCTTGCTGAATGGAATCAGAGTAGATAAACAAATTAGGAGTAGTTTATGCATTCTGAAAGCATTTATAGTATGCTGGGAACCAGAGATACAAAGGAGAAGATGTCATCCCCTGCCTTTGGCAAGGCAGAGTGGCACACACGTGGGCTTTGGAGGTCAATTGCTTTGGTCCAGTCCTAACTCCAGCATGTGCCAGTTCTGTTCGCTTGTGCAAATTATTTGGCTTTCACGAGCTTCACTTTCACCATTTGAAACACTGTGATAAACGTGATTTTCCATAAAGTGTTTAGGGGAGTGTTCATAGTAGCTGTTTAGTGGATATTACGTCTAGAATTAGAGGAGTCAGTATAGATCAGACGCTCATGCTGGACTGGAATAAGGCTATAGAGTGCATTGCAAATAGAAGATTGCCCAGTAGGGGCCTTCGTTACTCTAGACATCTTTCTTCCCTTGACCTTGTTTGACTCTCAAAGGTTAAATTTCAAGACCTGAGACCACTTTATTAATTATGATATATATGTAATTTGAATCACGGAAGAATAACATTGTACTGTTTACATTTCTTTGATGTTGCTGCATGCCTGCAGTTTCCTTATCAGTGAAAGAAATGATTAGCTTTTCAGCATTTCATCAATGGACAGCTTTCCAAGGTATTACTTAAATAATAAGCCAAAACCATAAGTAGCTATGCCAAGTAGGTGGGGAGAGTGGAATTAACTAATGTTCAAAGGCATAATAGTACATTATGCCCTTTTTTTGTAGAATAAATAATTTTTAAAGGGTTTTTCACTGTTAAAATTATTAAAGAATGCATTTATGCTTCTATTTGTATGTACCATTCAAGTATATTCATTCTTTGTTGTATAAAAATGTAGTTTTTTCATTTCTAACTTCATGCATACTCTTTTCTTCCCACTGTTTTATAAATGGAAAATACACTTGTTTACGCAGAATTTACGTCCATTTTTTCACAGGACAAAGTCTTATGCAGAGATGGTTCAGCATTTATCTCATCGAAGGACATAAATAAAATATGAACTAGGAATGTACCTGTGTGGCTCAGATCTAGTTTTGTAAAACCTAAGTCTGAAAAGTTAAAGAAAACCTGATATTACTTTGGATTTTTGCCTAGATGACCATGTCTTAAATTATTTCTTTCCACTAGTATCTTTATTTCCATGGATATTAATTTATTACTGTATCTTTTATATAGTAATAAAGTATGAGCTATCTCATTCGTTTAAAAAAGAGGGATAGTTGTAAACATTAATTATATATTCTCCCATCTGATGATTAAGATTAATAGCAAAGCACTTTTTATTTCTCATAATTTAGAAGCAGATAGCACTCTTCATGATTTTCATTACAGAACTGTCTGAGGGACCAGGCTGCTTTCTGTGTAACCTCATACAGTGTTGCCAACGCGGATGTTTTTCATGGAATCCAGAGTTAAATTTTTATATTCTCTTCTTTATATGATTGACTCCTGGGAGATGCTGGTTTATGTCTCTCCAGCTTGTTTTCCCCTGTATGTTTTGTCTAATTACAGGGAGAAGTCTTACTTGATAGCTCTTTATCCTGTTATAGGTAGTCTGGAATATCTGATTGCTTTCACTCTGGCAAGTGGAATGGAGGAGTGAGCTGAGACGTGGACTCCACCAACTAACTTTGTGATCCGTCAGGGCCTCACTTCCAGCATAACCAACTGAGCCACCCAGGTGCCCCTGGCACTGTTAGTTTTGATAATGAAACACGTACAGGGATTTAAAAAAATATATCTTTTTTTTTTTTTTTAAGATTTTATTTATTTATTTGACACAGAGAGAGAGAGAGAGTGGTGGGGAGGGGCAGAGGGAGAAGCAGGCTCCCCGCTGAGCAGGGAGCCCGATGCGGGACTTGATCCCAGGACCCCAGGATCATGACCTGAGCCGAAGGCAGACGCTTAAGCAACTGAGCCACCCAGGCGCCCTTAAAATAATATTACAAAGAGGCTCAGTTGGTTAAGTGTCCAACTCTTGATTTCAGCTTAGGTCCTGATCTCAGGGTTGTGAGAGCTAGCCCTGTGTCGGGCTCCACACTGGGTGTGGAGTCAGCTTAAGATTCTCTCTCTTCCCTCCTTCCCTTCGCCCCTCCCCCCACCCAAAATAAATAAAGTTGTTCAACCAAAAGAACTTAACAAAGACTCCTCTGACTGTTAAAGAAACCAACCCCTTGATTCTTTTTTAAAATTGCAATATGAAAAACATGAAATACACCTTGTTAGCAAAATGTTGAGTGTATGGCACAGGGTTGTGTACACATTTTCATCATGCAGGACTGAATCTCTATACCCCTCCAATAGCAGCTCCCTGTTTCCCCCTCTCCCCGCCCCCCTGGCAATCACTGTTTCATTTTCTTCTTCTAAGACTGCCTACGTTGGATACCTTGTATAAATGTGGAGTCCTGCAGTATCTGTCTATCTATAATCGGTTTGTTTCACATATAATGTCCTCAAAATTCATCCATGCTGTATCATGTGACAGGATTTCCTTTCTTTTAAGGCTGAAAAATATTTTATTGTATTATAGACCACCTTATCTTTATCTTTTCATCCGTTGATAGTTATTTAGTTTGTTTCCATCTCCTGGCTATTGTGAATAATGCTGTAGTCAACATGGGAGTGCAAATAGCTCTTCTAGATCCTGATTTCAATTCTTTTGAAATACTGCAATTCTTTGGGAAAAAATTTTTATTTATTTATTTATTTATTTGAGAGAACACGAACAGGGGGAAAGTCAGAGGGAGAGGGAGAGAGAATCCTCAAGCAGATTCCCCGCTGAGCCGGGAGCCCAACGCAGGGCTTGATCCCAGGACCCTGAGATCATGACCTGAGCCTAAGGCAGATGCTTAACGAATTGAGCCACCCAGGTGCCCCTCTTTGAAATACTATTTAAAAATCCCTCTGTGTGTTTCATTATTAAAACTAGCAGTGCCAGGGGCACCTGGGTGTCTCAGTTGGTTAGGTGCCTGACTTTGGCTCAGGCCATGATCTCAGGGTCCTGGGATTGAGCCCCACATCCAGCTCCGTGCTCATCGGGGAGTCTGCTTGTCCCTCTTCCTCTGCGCCTTCCCCCACTGGTGCTTTCTCTGTCTCTCTCTCAAATAAATAAAATCTTAAAAACAAAACAGAACTAACAGTACCAAATTAAACAAGTCAAACAATTAGTCTCTTTATATTTCTTAAAATATTAGAGAAAGGTTTGTTTGTGCTTCAATAGAAAGATCTTTGTTTTAGAACAAGTACCTAAAAGCAGCTGTACAGTTAATGGACTTTTGTCGATATATACAGAGACTAGTACTTGTTCTGAAATTCCTGGAAATGGCATTGCCAGATCATATGTTGGTTTTATTTTTAATTTTTTGAGGAACCTCCATACTATTTTTCATAGCAACTGCACCATTTTACATTCCACCAGCAGTGCACAAGGGCTCCAGTTTTGCCACATCCTCACCAACACATGTGAATTTCTATTATTATTGATAATGCCCATCCTAATAGGTGTGGGGTGGTAGCTCATGGTGGCTTTGATTTGCATTTCCCTGGTGATGAGTATTGCCGAGCATCTTTTCATGTAACTGTGGCCGTTGGTACGTCTGCTTTGGAAAATGTTCAGCTCCTTTGTTCACTTTTTAATTGGGTTATTTGTTTATTTGTTGTTGTTGAGTTATAAAAGTTCCTGACACAGTTTGGATATTAACCCCTAATCAGATACGTGGTTTATAAGTATTTCCTGCCATTCTGTAGGTTGCCTTTTTTTTTTTTTTTTTTAAACTCTGTTGATTGTTTGTTGCGTAGAAGCTTTTCAGGTTGACGTAGGCCCACTTGTGTGTTTTGCTTTTGTTGCCTGTGTTTTTGGTGTCATATCCAAGAAATCATTGCCAAGACCAATGTTATAAAGTTTTCCCCCTGTGTTTTCTTCTGGAGTTTTATAGTTTTAGTTTTAGGTCTTTCTTTTTTTTTTTTAAAGATTTTATTTATTTATTTGACAGAGAGAGACACAGCGAGAGATGGAATGTGAACAGGGGGAGTGGGAGAGGGAGAAGCAGGCTTCCCACGGAGCAGGGAGCCCGATGCGGGGCTCGATCCCAGGACCCTGGGATCATGACCTGAGCCAAAGGCAGACGCTTAACAACTGAGCCACCCAGGTGCCCCTAGTTTTAGGTCTTGTGTTTAAGTCTTTTATTCATTTTGAGTTGATTTTTGTGTATGGTGTAAGAAAGGGTCCATTGTCCTTCTTTTTCATGCAGATATCCAGTTGTCCTAGCATCATTTGTTCTAGAGACCATCCTTTCTCCATTGTATTTTCTTGTCTCCCTTGTAATAAATTAATTGACCATATATAGATGGATTTATTTCTAGGCTCTCTATTCTATTCCATTAGTCTCTTTGCCCTTGTGCTAGGGTTACCCTGTTTTGATTACTGTAGCTTTGTAATATGTTTTGAGGTCAGGAAATGTGAGGTACCCAGTTTTGTTTCTTAAGATTGTTTTGGCTTTGTGATTTCATGTGATTTTTATGATTATTTTTTCTGTTGTGCAGAAATGTCATCGGGATTTTGATACGGATTGCACTGATTGCTTTGGGTGTCATGTACATTTTAACAATAGTTTTTCAATCTATAAATATAAAATATTTTTCTATTTATTTGTATCTTCTTTAACTTAAGCAGTCCTTTGTAGTTTTCAGTATACACGTCTTTCACTTCACTAGTTTATTCCCAAGTATTATTGTTTTTGATGCTATTGCAAATGGGGCTGTTTTCTTAATTTCCTTCTTAGATTGTTCATTATTAGTTTATGAAAACACAACTGATTTTTTAATGTTCATTTTGAATCCTGCAACTTTTCTAAATTCACTTGTTAGGTTCCCCCCCCCCTCATTTATTAGTTTTAACTAATTTTTTGGGGTGGAATCCTTAGGGTTTTCTGCATGTAATATCATGGCATCATGAACTTTCTGATTTGGATGATCTTTCTTTCTCTCCTTCTTTCCTTTTTTCCTTCCTCTCTACCTCTATTAGCAAGAGTGGGCACTCTTGTTCCTGATCTTAGAGGAAAAGTTTTCAGGTTTTTACCATTCAGTATGCTGTTAGCAGTGGGCTTTTTCATATAGAGCCTTTATTATGTTGAGGTAATTTCCTTCCATCCCTAGTTTAGTAATTGTTTCTATCATGAAAGAGTTTTGTCAAATGTTTTTTCTAGGGGCACTTGGGTGGCTCAGTCATTAAGCGTCTGCCTTCAGCTCAGGTCATGATCCCGGGGTCCTGGGATCGAGCCCCGCATCGGGCTCCCTGCTACGCGGGAAGCCTGCTTCTCCCTCTCCCACTCCCCCTGCTTGTGTTCCCTTTCTTGCTGTGTCTCTCTCTGTCAAATAAAATCTTTAAATATATTTTTTTCTATGTATATTGAGATGATCATGACTTTAATCCTTCATCCTGTTAATGTAGTTTATGACATTGATTTTTGTATGTTGAAC
The DNA here is from genome assembly GCF_011800145.1 of Mirounga leonina. Lineage (NCBI taxonomy): Eukaryota > Metazoa > Chordata > Mammalia > Carnivora > Phocidae > Mirounga > Mirounga leonina. Next base: position 353,249 of record NW_023270757.1, on the reverse strand, counting down.
CATTCCTGCATCTCAGGGATAAATCCCGCTTGGTCACAGTATGTGATCCTTTTAAAGGACTTCTGTTTGCTAGTAGTTTGAGGATTTTTGTATCCATGTTCATAAGGGATACTGGCCTGTAATTTTCTTTTCTTGTCGTGTCTTTGGTTTGGTATGAGAGTAATGATATGGTCTCATAAAATGGTTTTGGAAGTAGTCCCACCTCTTCAATTTTTTGGCAAGAGTTTAAGCAACATTGGTGTTAATTCATCTTTAAATGTTTGGTAGAAATCACCCGTGAAGCCATCTGCTCTTGAGCCTTTCTACATTGGGAGGTTTTTGGATACTGATTTAGTCTCGTTCCTTGTTACCAGTCTGTTCAGATTTTCAATTCATGATTCAGTCTTGGTATGTTGTATGTTTCTAGGAATTTATCCATTTCTTCTAGGTTATTCAGTTGTAGTATAATTGTAGTTGTCTACATATATACAAATATAGTTGTCTCTTACATCCTTTTTATTTCTGTGGCTCAGGTTGTAATGTCTCCTCTTTCATTTCTGATTTTATTTGAATCTTCCCTCTTTTTTTCTTACTCTAGATAAAGGGTTGTCAATTTTACTGATCTTTAAAATTCCAACTCTTGATTTTGTTTTTTTCCTATTTTTTATTTCATTTATTTTTGCTTTTGTCTTTATTATTTCCTTCCTTCTGCTACCTTTGGTTTGGGTTATTCTTTTTCTAGTTCCTTGAGGTACAAAGTTAGTTTATTTGCAATCTCCTTTCTTTTTTAATGTAGATATTTACCGCTACACATTTCCCTCCTAGTGCTGCTTTTGCTGCATCCCGTAAGTTTTGGTATCTTGTGTTTTCATTGTTGTTTGTCTCAAAATATTTTTAAATTTCCTTTTACATTTCTTCTTTCACTCATTGGTTGTTCAAGAGCGTGTTGTTTAGTTTCCATGTATTTGTGAATTTTTCTGTTTTCTTACTTTTATTGACTCCTAGTTTCATTTCATTTTGGTAAGAAAAGATACTTGGTATTGAGACAGAGCACAAGCAGGGGGTCACGGCAGAGGGAGAGGTAGAAGCAGGATCCCCGCTGAACAGGTAACCTGATGTGGGGCTCGATCCCAGGACCCTGGGATCATGACCTGAGCCGAAGGCAGATACTTAACCGACTGAGCCACCCAGGCGCCCCGCAATCTTAAATTTGTTAAGGGTTGTTTTGTGACCTAACATGTGATCTATTCTGGAGAATATTCCACACATGCTTGAAAAGAATTTGTATTTTGCTGCTGTTGGATGGAATGTTTTGTGTATGTCTGTTAGGTACATTTGGTGTACAGTATACATGTCCTCTCTTCCCTTATTGATCTTTTGCCTGGATGTTCTATCAGTTATTGAAAGCGGAGTGATGAAATCTCTTATTTAGGTTGTTATCTTCCCACCCCCCCCTTTGTCTATAAATGTTTGCTTTGTATATTTGGGCTTACATATATTGCTCTGATGTTGGATGCTTATATATTTATAATTGTCTATCTTCTCAGTGAATTGACCCATTTTATCATAACATCTTTGTTTCTCATGACAGTTGTTGACTTAAACTCTTTGTTGTATGATATAAGTATATGGCTGTCCTTGCTATCTTTTGGTTACCATTTGCTTGGAATAACTTTTTTCATCCATTCATTTTTAGCCAATGTGTGTCCTTAAATGTGAAGTAAATCTTTTGTAGTCAGCAAATATTTGTATCTTGGTTTTTATCCTGTCAGTCACTCTATATTTTGATGTGGGAGTTTATCCCATTTACATTTAAAATAATCACAAACAGAGAGGGCTTTAATATTGCCATTTTGTTCATTATTTTCTGTCAGTTCTTACAGCTTTTTTTTTTTTTTAAAGATTTATTCATTTATTTTTGAGAGAGAGAGAGAGAGCAAGTGGGGGGAGAGGCAGAGGAGAGAATCTTTAAGCAGACTCTCTGCTGAGCAGGGAGCCCGTTGCCCGGCTTGATCTCAGGATTCTGAGATCATGACCTGAGCTGAAACCGAGAGTTGGACACTTAACTGACAGCCACCCAAGCACCCTGGTCTTACAGCTTTTTGTCCCTCATTTCCTCTGTTGCTATCTTACTTTGTGTTTCATTGATTCTTCTTCTTCTTCTTTTTTTTTTGTGGTGACATGCTTTGATTCCTTACTCCTTATCTTTTGTGTGTCTTCTATAAGTATTTTGTTTGTGGTTACCATGGGGCTTATAGAAAACATCTTATAGCTATAACAGTGTATTATAAGTTAACAGCTTAACTTCTGTTGCATACAGAAGCTCTTTTTTTATTCTCCCCGCACTTTGTTATTGTTGTCACAAATCACATTCTTTTTATATTTTGTACCATTAACATATTTTTATAGTTATCTTCATTTATACATTTGCCTTCTAAGTCCCATACCAGAATTTAAGGTGATTTATGTACTGTCATTACAGTAGTACAGTATTCTGTGTTCTTCTCTGTGTTATACCTTTCTCACTGAGATTTATACTTTGATATGCTTTTGTGTTGCTAATATCCTTTAATTTCAACCTGAAGGATTTCCCATCACATTTCTTGAAAGGCAGGTCTGATGGGTGAACTCCTTCAGCTTTTGTTTATTTGAGAAAGTAGTTCTCTTTCATTTTGAAGGAAAGTTTTGCTGGATATAGTATTCCTGGTTGTCTCTCTCTTTTTTTAAATTTTCTTTCAGCACTTTGATTATGTTATCTAGCATTCCCCCTTCTGACCTATAAAATTTCTGCTGAGGAATCTGCTAATAGTCTTATGGGGGCTCCTTAATAATCCCATCATTCTAAACTAAACCTTTTTTTTTTTTTTTTAAGAGGAAGAGAGAGAGAATCTTAAGCAGGCTCCATGCCCACCAGGGAGCCCGATGCAGGGCTTGACCTCACAGCCCTGAGATCATTGCCTAAGCCAAAATCTGGATTTGGTTGCTTAGCCAACTGAACCACCCAGGTACTGCTCCCATCATTCTAAATCAGTTGTTTATCATTGACTTGAATTCTGAAGGAGGGAAGCAAAAGCATAGAATTTTCTGAAACCAAAAGATCATGCTTTCTAGCTTATTTTAAATTTAAAGTCAGAGAATTCATTCTTTTTTTCTGCTTCACAGTGGAATGCTCAAGAGCAGAGTAATTGGGTATTTGAGTGGCTCAGTCAGTTAAGCGTCTGCCTTCGGCTCAGGTCATGATCATAGGGTCCTGGGATCGAGTCCCACATTGGGCTCCCTGCTCAGAGGCGAGTCTGCTTCTGCCTCTACCCATCCCCCCTGCTCATGATTGCTCTCTCTCTCTCAGTCTTTCAAATAAATAAATAAAATCTTAGAGCAGAGGAATCAAGAGCTCATAATTACCTCTCAAGTAAATCAATCAATTCACGTATGTCATTTCATTAGGAAAACAACAGTCCATACTTTATACAAAAAATATTTTCCATATGTATATATTTGTATCTGTGTTTTCCTAATGAAATAACACCGATTTTGTTTTTCCCATTGACTTTTGATGATTTAATCTGGGGTATAATAGCCTTTGAACTGTATTAAGTTTAAGATTATTTACAGTAAAATTTTCCCACTTACGTTTTTTCATTTATGAACTCACCAGGAAAAAATAAACACCCATACATACTTCTTTAAGTCTGAGGCTTGTAAAAAACAAACAAACAAACAAAAAAAACACCAAACTGTACTCTTCAACATAGAGTACTTTATTTCTTTTCCGACAATATAATTAAAACAGTTTTTTAGAAGCTAAATACACTGTTTTATAAAATGTCAGTAAATGTACTGATTGCCTTCCCAGAACTAAGAATCTGTCAAAGTGTCTTAGTAGAAATCTTACCAGAAGGGGTAATTGAAACTTGGGCAATGCAATCTAAGATAACCTTTTGTTTTTAATTAAAATGGGGAATAAGAAGCCAATTCAAAAATTTGTCTCCCTTCATTTGCTCAAGGTAGGGTGATGGAACTTGTGTTCTAATAGAGCCTCAGCACTTGTTAAAAACATCAATTCTGGCTGAGCGTTGTGAATCTAGCCATTACATGCGTAGCTCCAAATGCTGCCATGGTATGTCATGGTCAGGCTCATTAATGAATTAATGCTTAACTGTTACTTTTTGGTTAGTAGGTTAGTAGAGGATTTTTCTCCCTTCTTGAAAGTAAATTAAGGATTTTTCTCCCTTCTTGAAAGTAGATTAAAGTAGATGTCCTCCTAAGCTTAGAAGGAACAGGCTTTCTAAGATTACAGCAGATAGAGGAAATTTAACATTCTAGATAAAAAAAGTGTGAAATGTACTGGGAGGAAAATAGAATTTTTTTGGTGCTACATTGTGCTTTCAATAGGCTCATAGTAATTTCTCATAGCTTCACAGATTTTGAATTGAATTTTTATAAAAATAGCTTTATGAAGATATAATTCACATGCTCTATGCTCTCTATATGCTATATAATTCATCCAAAGTGTACAATTCAGTGACTTTTAGTATATTCACAGAGCTGTGCAAATGTAATTACAAATAATTTGAGAACGTTTTCATTATCCCCTCAAGAAGCCTTGTATCCATTAGCAGTCACTCCCCATTGTCCTCTACACCTTTCCAATCTTAAGCAATTAGTTTCCAATTACTTAAGCAATTACTCTTTAGATTTACCTATTCTGGACATTTCATGTAAATGGAATCATATAATATGTGGTCTTTTGTTACTGGCTTCTTTCACTTGACATGATGTTTGCGAAGTTCCTTTCCCTTTTTATGGCTCAACAATATTTCCATGGTATGGCTATACTACATTTTATTTATCAGTTCATCAGTTGATGGACACTTGGGTTGTTTCTGCTATTTGGCTATTATGAATTATGTTGCTCTGAACATTCATGTAGGAGTTTTTTGTGTGGATATGTTTTCATTTCTCTTGGGTAGATACCTAGAAGTAGAATTGCTAGATCATATGGTAATTTGGTTTAAACATTTGATAAACTGCCAGACTGTTTTCTGAAGGGGCTGCACCAGTTTTATATTCCTACCAGGAGAGGATGATGGTTTCAGATTCTCCACATCCTGCCAACACTTGCTATTGTCTATCTTTTTTTTTTTCTTTCTTTTTTTTTATTATAGATCCTATTGGATGTTAAGTGGTATGTCATTCTGCTTTTGATTTGCAATTATGTCATGGCTGATGATGGTTGAATATCCCAGTCTTTATTAACATTTCTTTATCTTCTTTGGATCCTTTGCTCTTTTAGAATTGGGTTATTTGTCCTTTCATTATTGAATTATAAGAATTCTTTATATATTCTGGATACAAATCCCCTATTAGATAGATGATTTGTAAAAAATTTTCCCGCATTCCGTGGGTTGTCTTTCATTTTCTTTCTAGTGTCCTTTGAAGGACAAATACTTTTAATTTGATGAAATCTATTCTTTCTCTTTAGTTGTACTTGCTTTTGGTGTCATATCTAAGAAGACTTTGCCTAGTCTAAGGTCACAGAGATTTACTATTATATTTTCTTTAAGAGTTTGATAGTGTTAGCCCTGACATTTAGGTCTAAAAATTTATTTTGAGTTAATTTTTATGTGTTGTGTGAGAAACAGACCCAAATTCATTCTTTTGTATGTGGATATCTAATTGTTGAAATCCACCATTTTTCAAAAAGGCTCTTCTTCCTCCATTGTATTTTCCTGGCATATTTATCAAAAATCAATAGATTTTTGGTAAGGATTTATTCCTAGACTCTGAGTTCTGTTTCATTGATCTATATGTTTTGTTGTTATGCCAGTGCCACCCTTGTTGGATTACTGTAGCTTTGAAGTAAGTTTTGAAACTGAGAAGTTTGAGTCTCAAACTTTTTTTTTTTTTAAAGATTTTTATTTATTTGACAGAGAGAGGGAACACAAGCAGGGGAAGTGGGAGAGGGAGAAGCAGGCTTCCCGCAGAGCAGGGGGCCTGATGCGGGGCTCGATCCCAGGACCCTGGGATCATGACCTGAGCCGAAGGCAGACGCTTAACGACTGAGCCACCCAGGCGCCCCAACTTTTTTCTTTTTCAAGATCGTTTTGGCAATTTGGGATTCCTCGCTTTCCACATGAGTTTTAGAATCAATTTTTCAATTTTGGCAAATAAGCCAGCTAGGATTTTGATGGGATTGTGTTGAATCTGTACATCTATTTGGAAAATATTACTATATTAACAGTATTACGTTTTTTGATCCACAAATGAATTGTGCTTCTCTTTTTATTGTGTTATGCATAGGGATTGAAATGAACACCTGCAGAGAAATTTTTGTCCATTAACCACCCCCTTACAGTATGACTAATTTTATATATTTCATATTGGAATAACACATTTCACTCTACAGTTACTTTGTTGTTTATATATTCTACGTTTTAGCTTCTCATTAGAACTATAAACTTCTTTGGGGCAGGATATATTTAAGAAAAACTTTTTTGATTGGTATTTGGCAGGTCATTATAAAAGAGATAGAATATTAGTGGTACTATGAAATTACCACTGACAACAAATAGCTAGCTAACATTTTTTTCTGTCTTCAAAGTTATATATATATTCCTGTTATTCTTTTGAAGAAAAACAAAATAATGATCGCATTAGAGATCAATTTCCTTTAGGAGGCATAATAAATATATTCTTTACATTCATTTTAGGTACCAAATCTGATTCCAGTTTTAATGTTCAAATTGGGAAGACCACTGGAACCCGTGTTGTATAATGACATCTTGTATACTTTACCTACACTTGGTGTTCACAAGGTTTGTATATTAACCAGTTTGGGGACAAAAAGAGAGTGAGGCATGCATAATACATTGAATTTTGAGCCCTTAATTTTGCTATGACTGCTACTTCCCTTGTTGGGCCAGAAGTATTTATTATGGTATTTAAGAATTAATTCTTTGAAATCATTTAATAGCCAAATTTTCCCATTGGCTGTTGTCTGAGATTAGGTCTTACACCCCCAGGTTCGCTAGCTAGCCCCTCCCCCAAACTATCCGCCACCTCTGAGAAGGTGGGTCATATTGTCGTTAGCTTCCATTTCGGTCTTTATTCTATAATAAGGGATTTTCACATTCTTTTGGTCACCTTGGGATTACCTACATTTATATTTGTGAAGCCAACATTTCTTCAATATTTTCTAGGTGTGTATAGGCCAGATTCTGCGAGTGATCCAGCTTCTTGGAACCACTCCACAACTAAGAGCTGTCACTCTGCGCTTGTTGACATCGTTGTGGGAAAAGCAGGTAAGCTTAGAGATAAGCTTGTGTATTAAACATGTTCCTTTCACCAGAGCAGATTAGTTTTGTCAGGTGTGTGACAGGGCCCTGATATAGTAGTGTTAAGGCGTGGCATCAGTGATTGCATTCAGAAATCTTGGTTTGGCGTGATGCTTTTGATCTGTAATGCAGTCGGTTGTGATTGACTCTCAAAGAGAAATTGAGAATAGAAGAAAAAAACTTATCTTGTTAATTCTGAAATTTATATTTCCATCTGCATGGAAAAAGTAATAGAAATATGATTACATGTGATTAGAGCCTTTGTAATTAGGGTGAGATTCAGCCACCTTTTTCTTGTCTTATGAAATGAACAGAAATGGGTCTATAAGAAAATCCCTAGCAATCACAAAAGCATTCTTCTTTGCTGATTAGAAGAAATGCATTATAATTAGCAATGCAAATGTGGGATTTGGAGGTAAAAATGCTATGTAAAATGATTATTCAACTCAAGTTGGGAAATTACCTTTTTTATGAAATTGCCTTCTTAGGATCGTGTCTACCCTGAACTGCAGCGTCTCATGGCCACGTCCGATGTACCTTCTCTGTCTGTGGGCAGGGAAGTCCAGTGGGAAAAACTCATCGCCAAAGCAGCATCAATCAGAGACATATGTAAGCAAAGGTAAGATGCGCTTAATCCTTGGGAATGGATATCATGACACATTCTTTTGCTTTTAATTTTTTTGTTGCAAGCAAGAGACTAGGAATGATAGGCAGAGGATATTTGAGTAAGAATAAATTAATTTTCAGTTCCAGTTTTCTGATAGTAGAACTTAGTATGATTGGATAATAACTTTGAGAAGCAAGCATGTCCTTTATATTTCAGATCTAGCCTTGTATCTAGTTTATAGGACATTTGTATCCTCTTCTGGATAATAATTTATTATTATAATAAAAAATGTGATGCTATGTTTTCTTTTCTTTCTTTCTTTCTTTTTTTTTTGTATACAAATCTCTGAAACCTAAGCAGTGGGCTATAGTCAACTGTTTTTTGTTTTTTGTTTTTTAAGATTTTATTTATTTATTTTTGTCAGAGTGAGAGAGAGCACAGGCAGAGGGAGAAGCAGGCTCCCTGCTGAGCTGGGAGCCCGATGTGGGGCTCGATCCCAGGACCCTGAGATCATGACCTGAGCTGAAGGCAGACGCTTAACCGACTAGGCCACCCAGCTGTCCCTGTAGTCAGCTGTTTTGTCTTATATTTTCCCTATGTTATGTCTAATTGTTATAAAGGGTTTGAATAGGGAAGATCTCATTTGTGATTCATTGCCTGGAATTTATTACTAGGAATTATTACAAGGAAGGCCTGATCTTGAATCCCCATGTATGCCCTAGAGTTGAGGAAGACATGAAAGTATTAGGGAGGTGACTCTGCTGTTGTAGTTTAGGGATTAATCCTAAAGCCGGTAACGTGGATGATTCTTGTTTCAAGTCTGGGATCAGGATGTATCTAAACCTCAGCAGTTCTGCCTCTTTTCTAAGCTTCAGCCTTTGGCAACACCAGCATAACCTCACTCTACAAGTCACACACATGAAACCTAAGACTTGGGAGTGTGGATTCTCTGGAGCTACTGGAATGGAAAACATTTTAGAGATGAAGGACTATTAGCCAACATTTTGATTTTCACGCTTAAAGCTCAGCTTCAGGAGAGGTTAAATATCAGAGCAGGTCAGCGTCTGTTGATAACTTATTCAGTATTCCACCTCAAGGTCTGCCAAAATTTTCCAGTTTTGGAAAATGATTACTGTTTGTCTGACAGTGAAACAGTAGAATCCAACCAGGCAATTTTCATCAGCTGGTAGTTTGTTCGAGAAAACCATTATATCACTCAGCGGTGACAAGGAAAGCCAAGGGTGGACCTGAGCATTTCTTTGAGAAGTTAATATCATTCTGGGGATAGCACACTGCATGTGGAATAGAGAGGGGAGGAAGGGGAGGAGGAGGAGTGAGTGAATCCAGTGTAGTGCCTGGCGTGAGATGGGTGTTTAGTCAGTTATAATTCATGTCATTACTTTTATCATCATCATCGGCATCATTATTGTGATAGGTGTAACCACCTGCGTATCACTGCTGTAATAAATTATCTTCTCATCTCCAGTCCCTGCCTTTGTAGTCAGTGGCTGATACCAGAGCACCCGGCAGGCAGGAATAGCTCTATCTTTACTGATAATCTCAATGAGGTAAGTCAGTTCTTCTCACCATTATTATAGACTTGAATTTTTGTCAATTCAGGCCGTAGGATTTACAGTTTAGGGAGAAGAAAATTTGTTAGCAAGTGCCCTCTTGCTTGGATAATATTTCTTTATCAACAATGAGCCTTATGTTACAGCAGGAACGACGATGAGGCAAATCTTGGCAGAAAACATATGTTAGTATTTGAGGGTCAACATTTAATGGACATAAGGGTAAAGAAAAGCACTAATGCTGTTTGTTCAGGCAGAAGTCCTGGGAGGGGGAGTGTGCTCTTTGGCTTTAATCTTGTTTCTAAACTATCGTTTCTTGTAGGCCCTACCAGCATGGAGCGGATATGTTGGCAGCCGCTTCCCAGGTGTTGAATGAATGCACCAAACCTGATCAAGCCACTCCGGCAGCCTTGGTCCTCCAAGGTCTTCACGCGCTCTGCCAAGCGGAGGTAGGCTTTTTAACATTGTTTTGGATCATTTTGAAGAAAATATTGTCCAAGCCATAGTAGTTACAAGGATGTAAGTTTAGATTCATTTAATTGAGTGTTTGAGTATTCATTCCCAGAGGTTTTTATTTGGGAAGCAAAGCAAGACCTACTTGCCACATTCTTTCTAGAGGGGAGTCTAGAAACATCTGGTCCTGCGGACATTGTCTAGAGGCTAAAGACAACCACTCTATGTTTTCCCTTGTTCTTATTTTTATTTTTATATTTTTTTGTTAACAGAGATGGGAAAGTTATGCTCCTAGGAGATCTCTTGAATAAATCTGCTCATTAGGTTTGTGATTAGCACACTGTAGAAGCAGAGGAAGAGAAGAGATTGGCATACACCTGTGGCAGTTTAATAACCAGCAAAAATTATTGTTGGCTCTTAGTGATCAGTTTGGGTAGGATGGATTGATGTTAGACTTGCACCTCTAAACATTTTCTGAACTTGAGGCTGCTCCCCACGTGACAACACAGCAGAGAGAATGTTAACCATCTTGGAGAAATGGGATAATTATGTCAAAGATCACTGATCAACCTAACCAAAGTTTTTGACACAGTGAGACATACTTAGACAATTGGAGTCTTTTAGTGAAGGAGACTAAGTGGAAATCTCTTAGCGTTGGCAATTATGGTTGATAAGATAAGGAATATAATGATATAATAATACATCATTGGCAGTGGGACTCTACTTGTATTTATATGTTCTTGTGCTAAGTACTTTCCATTTATGGTTCTCATTAATTCTGCAATATGAGGATTAAAACACCATTTTATAGATGAGGAAAATAGACCTTCGAGGGAGGTTTACTCAGGATCTTGGTAGGAGACTAAACTACTGTTCTTTTGGGTAGACACTTATTTTAGCAGAGAGTGAGCATCATCACTATTTAGGAACCAATGTATGCTGAGGACAGCTTGTGACCATGGGCCCAGTGATGGACAAAGCTGTTTGGATTTCAAAGCAGAGCGCTGTTACAGCAGGGGTCAACTACTCAAAACCAAGGACTTTTGGTTTTTATTGCTTCAATTAGTCATCTGGAATTGGGAAGTGTCACTTTAATAATGATCTTGCTTTCATGGTAAATAATTCTAAACCTCATTTTGAAATGAGTTTTTCTTTTTATTTTTAAAGATTTTATTTATTTATTTATTTGAAATGAGTTCTTTTTTTAATTTTTTTTAAAAGATTTTATTTATTTATTCAACAGAGAGATAGAGAACACAAGTAGGCAGAGAAGCAGGCAGAGGGAGAGGGAGAAGCAGGCTCCCCGCAGAGCAGGGAGCCTGATGCGGGACTCGATCCCGGGACCCTGGGATCATGACCTGAGCCGAAGGCAGCCGCTTACCCGACTGAGCCACCCAGGCACCCCTGAAATGAGTTTTTAATAGAAGCTTTGAGAGAAGAGAGAATTCTATACTTTCACCTCCAAATGGTGATCAGTGTTACCATTTTGGAGTATTTCCTTTTCATTATTTTTTCCAAACAGGAATCAAGTCCTTTCCAAAATTAACTTTTTCCCTCTAACAAATGGTAATTTTGTCTTACTGTGTCTATAATTCCATTGTGTTTTCCACTCATCCTCTGCTGTTATTACACGGCTCTGTTGTTTGTAGATCCTTATTAACTCTTAAGAAATGCTCAGCGTGTGGTGCTGATTTTTCTCATTCCATTTTCTCTAGGATATCATTAACTGTAGTTAGTACTGGAGATACGAAAAATGTACCAGATGTGGCAGGAAGCGTCTTTGTTTTGGGGCAATGGTGGGACTGTACCTGGTATATACCAGTTATTGGCTTCCTGTCCTTTGGTTAGTTTACTTAACCTCTGAGCTTCTAGTTCTTTAAATGAAGATAAAAGATTACTCAAAAAATAAAAGAAACCTAGCATAATGTCTGCCCACATAGGTGCTCTTTAAATGTTGAGTTTGCTCCTGAAAAATTGGTACACAGTTGGATATAGTGAGTGCCATTAAGGAGGTTCTAAGTAGTTTTTTGTTTTTAGTCTTTTCCTGAAAGCTCACATAATACAGGACAGTGACTTCATTTCTTCCTACAGATGGTACCCTATCCTTCCAATGCGGAAGCTCTTGTTACTTCTTTCAATACTTAAAGGAGACAATTTAGGATTGTTGAAGTCTATTCCCCTAATCCAAACTACTACCCAGAGGATTTTACTAAATAGGATCGAAATCCATTCAGGCTGCTGTATTACAACATAACGTAAACTGGGTAGCTCATTAACAAACATTTATTTCTCATGGTCTGGAGGTTGGTAAGTTTGAGCTCAAGGTGCTGGTATATTCAGTGTCTGCTGAGGGCCTCCATCTTGGTTCCTAGATGGCCATCTTTATAGACAGCTTTAACCTCACATAGCTGCAGGGGCAGGAGAGCTCTCTGGAGACTCTTGATGTGGTCACCAGTCCCAGTCATGAAGGCTCTGCCCTCATAACCAGGTCATCCCCCAAAGATCCCAGCTCCTAAAAACTACCCCCTTGAGAATTACAATTTCAATATACGAATTTTGGAGGGGACACAAATGTTCCACCCACAGCAGCCACTTTGCTTCTTGCATTCCATTCTCTTGTAGAGGAATTGAGACATCATGTCTAGGTATTTTATTCAATGAGGCCTGTGTCTTATTTTCATACCTTAATACTCCTTCTTCTGCTTGGTTAAAGGCATTTCTCTTTTCCATTGTGTTTCCTTCCTCCCCGTTGTGTTTCCTTTTGTTTTATGAAATCCAAATCCCATATGGTGTTTTTATCAAAATTTCACTTTTAAGGGGCGCCTGGGTGGCTCAGTCGGTTGAGCGTCTGACTCTTGGTTTCGGCTCAGGTCATGATCTCGGGGTTGTGAAATCAAGTCCTGTGTTGGGCTCTGCGCTCAGCATGGAGTTTGCTTGACCCTCTCCCTCTGCTCCTCCCCTGCCCCGCTCGTGTGCACACACTCTCTCTCTCTCAAATAAATAAGTAAATAAATAAATAAAACCTTTAAAAATTTCACTTTTTAAAGAACTTCAGCTGACAGATTGCAAATGAAATAAATCCACCTTGTCTTTTGAACAAATAGATGTAGCCTTTTCAAATCCTTTTTGTATTAAGATCAGTACTAATAAATCATAAAGCAATACTGGCAATCACTTAACTTCATTTTTTATAGAGAATGCTTATTTTCTTATCCCTTATTTTTCACCTTTCTTGTCTTAGAGGATAAACTCACTATTTTATTGACCCTTACCAGAGGTACATAGTTATTTACCGTCTTTTCCTTATAGATAGTACAAGTGTCCTGAGTTGTGGAATTTTTTTTTTTTTTCTGAGTTGTGGAATTTGTTGAAACTGACTGCATCACAGTTGATTTTGGCAATCGAAATACTCTTTTTTTAAAAATGTTTTGTAATAAATAGCTTTATGTTCGTTTAAATAAGTAGAAATAATCTATTTCCCCTTGATGAACCTTGACGGTGGTAATTGATCTTTGTGTTTTGTTTAAGCCATTCCAAGCTTTTTTTGTATGTGTTCATTATTTGTGAAGCTGCTGCCATTATGTCCTGTGATGTGTATTGAAGTTGCAAAATACACTCAATTTGGTGGCTCTTGCCAGGACACATTTACTAATTTTGGGCTAATCTTTTTTTTTTTTTTTTTGCCAGCATGCATTCTTTGAGGCCGTTTATTGTCTTCTAATTGATATCATGTGTGAAGCAATTGATGGTTGCCAAGAGTTTCAAGAATGAAAATATTCAGCATAGTTATAAATCTATTTCCCAGTAGCATTTGGTAGTAATTTGTCTATCCACTGCTTTTTAGATCCTTGACTGTCAAATATAATTAAGAATACAGAAAGCTGAAAACAATGAAACTTTAATAACCAATAAGGAAAAGAGTAAAATTGAATAACCCTATCTTTTAGAAAATGCCTCATTTGGAAAACCATTCCCAATTGGATTTCGCTGGGCCTTCCCATCCTTGCCTTTTGTATAGTAAGTAGAGCTCTTTTTCTTAAGGTCGACACTGGACTCCTCAGTTTTAGAATCACAATTATGAAATTAATTTTCCTGGAAGGTCAGATTAAGCCTGCAATTCCTCCTCCTTAATCATTTATCATGGTCTCCAATGAGAGATTGAAAGGATGGATTCCATGTCAAGGCCAACTCTATGAAGGTGAAGATTGTGTTCCCAACGTGGGTATCTTCTATGCTGCTTTACTAAACAAAACACATAAAAGGGGAACTTCTAGGAATCTTCGTTAACCGTAAAGACAATTATGTAGTTTCCATTTTGGAACTGGAAAAGAAACTTACTCTTTCTTTAACACTATTGGTATATTGATTTAGGACTTCACACTTTTTTTTTTTTTCTTTTTAATGGCTGAACTACTTTTTACAAGTTACAGCTAATATTTCTGGGGTACCTAATATGAATTTGGACATTTTGTGATAATGGGGATTCATTTTATACTGAAGAAACAGTGGCTCTGGCAATTTAAGTAACTTTCCAAGATCACATGACTCATAAATGAAAGAGAAGTAAAGTAGATCCAAGACTCTCTCCAAGTCTGATTTTCTTTTGTTATTTTGAGGCTTCCTTCCTTTGAAAAATATGAGCATTGAAAGAAGTACATTTCTTTGGCTTTAAGCAGAGGGTTTGCCATTTTCAAAGGAAAATTAATATTTGTGCATTATCTTTTCCATATTTTTTCCATTCAGCTTTCTCATCTCATCTGAACACTTTTTGCCCCATTCCATCCCCATAATCCTTAATTTTCTTCTTTTTAAAAAAGATTTATTTATTTATTTGAGAGAGAAAGAAAGCTTGTGCATGTAAGTGGGAGAGGGAGCAGAGGGAGAGGGAGAGAGAGAGAATCTTAAGCAGACTCCATGCTGAGAACAGAGCCCTACTCAGGGTTTGATCTCACAACCCTAAGATCATGACCTGAACTGAAATGAAGAGTGGGTCGCTTAACCGACTGCACCACCCAGGTGCCCCATTTCTTTTTGACTTAATATAAAGTTATGTCTCTGAGAAACAATATTCTCTTAAAAAAAAGTTTTATTAAGCTATAAATCACATACTATTCCTTTCATCCGTTTAAATGTTGACAATTTGATGGATTTTAGTATATTTTCAGAGTTCTGCAGCCATCACCATAATCAATTTTAGAAAATTTTACCACCTCCACCAAAAAACCTTGTACCCTTTAGTTATCACCCCCCAACCCCTCACATTTGCCCTAGCTGTAGGCTCTAGGCTCTAGGCAACCATGAATCTCCTTTCTGTCTCTATGGATTTGCCTATTCTGGACAGTTTATATAAATGGAATCATACAGTATATTGTTTTTTTTGTGACTGGCTTCTTTTACTTAACATGTTTTCAGGGTTCATCAATGTTGTATCATGTATCAGTACTTCATTTCTTTTTACGGTCAGATCATATTCTATATGGTAATTCTACATTTTATCCATTTATCAGTTAATGAACTTTTGGATTTTTCCCCTTTTTTTGTCTATTGTGAATAATGCTGCTATGAACATTTGTGTACAGATTTTGGCATAGACATATGTTTTCATTTGGGGGAGGTATACACCTAGGAATGGAATTGCTGGGTCACATGCTTACTCTGTGTTTAACCATTTAAGAAATGGCCAGACTGTTTTCCAAAGTGGCTGTGCCATTTTGCATTCCCACCAGCAGTGTATGAAGATTTTAATTTCTCCTCATCCTTAGCAACACTTCTTCTTAGCTGCCTTTTCTTTTTTCTAACTGTAGCCATCCTAGTGAGTGTGAAGTGGTATCGCGTAAGGCTTTGATTTGCATTTCCCTGATGACTAATGATATTGAGCGTCTTTTCTTGTGTTTCTTAGCCACTTGTGTATCTTTTTGGAGAAATGTCTATTGTGATCCTTTGAATATTCTCTTCTTCATAGCTTTTAACTAGCCTTGTCAGCCAAGTTACATTTTGTTCCTATAGGAATGATTAGTAAAACAGTTTTCTTCTCATACATCAAAGTAGACTGGGAAATCATGAGCTTTTTTATGGGCCTTTTACTACAGAGAGAGCTTATCAAACCATATGAAATACCAGATAAAGACTCGTATGTTCCATTTTACCACTTTGTCTACCTATTACATTTTCTTTATTTTTAATGAAATTAGCAGAAGGTTTTCATTTCAGTTCATGGGAAACTATTAGAGACATTTTAATAATAGTAAGCATCTGTTGTTTTACTGTTTTCTATATAGTAATCATTATGTATTACAGTCATTATATTTATTATCTCATTTAATCTTATGAAAAGAAGCCCTCTACATGAAAGGTACTATTTTCTTCTGGGAGGCTGACCATATTTAAATAATTGCCCAAGGTCATATAGCTAACATGCGGTAGAGCTAGGATTCAAATCCAGATCTGGCTCAATTCAAAGTCTATGTCTTAATCACTTTTTAAAAAAACCCTAGCTTTGTTGAGAGATAATTCACAAATGACCACTATGTGTTTTTGTTAGTCACGTTTGTATTCAGTTGACCTAGTTACGGTGTGATATTATTGGAGAAATCTTTTTGTGAGCGTGACATTTGGACTCATTTCCCACACTTCTCCATTTCCTTTGTGATTGGTTTACTGCAAGAGTTTATATAATTTAGGGTTTGTATAAAGATCCTAATGAAAAGATGTTTTGAGCTAAACTAGATTAATTTTTAGTGTTTTTACTGATTAAAAATTAGATTAGATTTTGTAATTTAAAGATGAATGTTTTTATGTCACTTTTAAAGACATTGGTTTTTATAGTATTACATTTACTTTGAATAATGAAAAAAATAGTATCCTTCATCAACTTTTCAGAAAAGCATTTTCATTTTGTTCATTTTCCTTTCCATGGTATTTTTATGCATACATATTTTTATTTCCATCGTCTCTATTTACATTTTGCTAGAAATATCTTTGATGTTGCTACATATTAAAATTTTTTTTTTAAAGATTTTATTTATTTATTTGACAGAGAGCACAAGCAGGGGGAGAGGGAGAAACAGGCTCCGCACTGAGCAGGGAGCCTGATGTGGGGCTTGATTCCAGGACCCTGGGATCATGACCTGAGCTGAAGGCAGATGCTTAACCAACTGAGCCACCCAGGCACACCGTTGCCACATATTTTAATGACTTACTTACATTTCGTTGAGTAAAATTATCATAAGTAATCAAATAATTCATTTCTTAAAATTTTTTTAAAAAATATTTTATTAATTTATGTATTAGAGAAAGTGAAAGAGAAAGAGAGTTGGGGGTGGGGGAGGAGCAGAGGGAGAGAGGGACAAGCAGACTCTGTGCTGAGCGCAGAGACCAGTGTGGGGGTTCAGTCTCACAACCCTAAGATCATGACCTGAGCTGAAACCAGGAGTTGGTTGCTCAACCAACTAAGCCACCCAGATGCCCCACAAATAATTCATTTTTGATTGGATTTTAAGTTGTTTCCCACTTTTTTCTGTTTATTTTTTAAAAGATTTATTATTTTAGAGGGAGAGGGAAAGAGAAAATCCCAAGCAGACTCCCCACTGAGCACGGAGCCCGACAGGGGACTCAATCCCTGAGATCGTGACCTGAGCCATACAGGCGCCCTCCCCACTTTTCTGTCTTTATAATTAGTAGTCTAAGAAATAATTATCTTTATAAAGTTTTAACTTCCTTTTGGATTATTTTCTTAGAATAAATATTCTGGAGTTTTCAGGATATTTTTATGATCTTATTAAATAGTTAACTTATTTTTGTAGTAACTTTCCATGTTTACCTGAGCATGAAAGGTGGAATGTAGGGGCACCTGGGTGGCTCAGTCGTTGGGCGTCTGCCTTCGGCTCAGGTCATGATCTCAGGGTCCTGGGATCGAGCCCCGCATCGGGCTCCCTTGTCTGCGGGGGGCCTGCTTCTCCCTCTCCCACTCCCCCTGCTTGTGTTCCCTCTCTCACTGTGTCTTTCTGTCAAACAAATAAAATCTTAAAAAAAAAAAAAAAAAAGGTGGAATGTAGCTATTTGTACCCAAGTTTCAAACTGTATTATTTGTTATTAGGGCGAACAGTTCAATTGCATCACACTTCATTAACTCCTTGGTAGCGTTTCTTGTTACCATCATTGTGCTTGCTACCAGGAGCCCATAATCCCTTATGTCCCCAAATTACAAGCTGTCATTAATGAAAGGAAAGATCTAAATTGTTTCCTCATAGTGAATTTGCCCAATGTAGTTTTAGCTTTAGGGCTTTGGAGAATTATTAATAAAGGAGGCAGGGGGTGATTTAATTCAGTATGGGTTTTTAAGTAGAAGTTGTAAAAAGTTAGCTGTATTTTTAATTTATTTTTTTTAATTTTAATTTTTTAAACATTTTATTTATTTGAGAGAGAGAGAGAGTGTGTGCGCACACACAAGAGAGGGGAGGGGCAGAGGGAAAGGGAGAGGGACAAACAGGCTCCCCTCTGACCTCGGAGCCCAACACAGGGCTCCATCCCCAGACCCCAAGATCATGACCTGAGCCGAAGTCAGACGCTTAACCGACTGAGCCACCCAGGTGCCCCTTAATTAGTTTTATTTTTTAATCATTTGTGTATTGTTATTATAAGTGCTTTTAAAGTTCATCTTGTTTGCTTGCGATATTAAATCCAAACTTCAGCTTTTTTTTGGTTTGCTTTTATTTTATATTTAAGAAATGTCATTGTTTTACTTTAGAGATTTACGGGTTTAAATGTACAAGAGATCCTATTTATCTCATAATCTCATGCAGTCTGTTGCCTGTTCCAGAAGATGTGCAAATAGAAAAGGTTGGTCGCCTTTCAGAAGGATTCTGCCAAGTTGTCATCTATTCATTTTCTGATGAGTAGAGGTGGGGAGGAGAGCAGGGGAGAAGGAAATGGTGTGGCTTACCCCCTAAACCCTGTGGCCACTACCACAGCGAATGGTAGGCAAGGATTCCTTGGGCAGGAAACAAAAAAGTATTCACCTTAAAATAAAAGTATTAACGATTTAAGCCAGGATGTGCAAGGCTCTCTGGATATGAAGATTTATGAGACACTTTTGGCCTAGGAATTCACAGTCTAGTAGGGGAGAACACTGCGTTAAGTACACTAAATGTATTTGAAATTCAGAAATAAGGGAGAGAAGAGATTGATGACAGCAAAGGACTCCTTCCCTAAACCTCACCCAGCAAGTTCCCGTGGCAGAGGGAAAGAACATCTGGGTCTAGAAGAGAGAGGCTCTGTGGCTCACCTCTAGCTCTCAGTTTTTTTCTTGTTTACAAAGAAAGCTATCTTGTTAAACAGCCCTGTTGAGATACAATTCACATAGTCTACATTTCACTCATTTGCAGTGTACAATTCAGTGACTTTTTGAATATTCACAAAGTTGTACATCCATCTCCATGATCAATTTTAGAACATTTTCATGACCCCACACCCTCCAGGTGTCCTC
The DNA here is from genome assembly GCF_011800145.1 of Mirounga leonina. NCBI lineage: Eukaryota > Metazoa > Chordata > Mammalia > Carnivora > Phocidae > Mirounga > Mirounga leonina. Next base: position 333,821 of record NW_023270757.1, on the reverse strand, counting down.
CCCCCAGCCTTAGGAAACCACTAATCTATTTTTTGTCTCTATAGATTTGCCTATTGTGGACATTTCATGTAAAAGGAGCCATATAATATGTGGCCTTTTGTGACTGGCTTTTCATTAGCCTAGTGTTTTCAAGGTTCATCTATGCTGTAGCATGTATCCATACATTATTTTTTATAGCTGGGTAATACTGCTTTGTGTGGCTATACCACATTTTATTTATCCATTCATTAGGTAATGGACATTTTTCCCCCCACTTTTTGGCTATTACGAATAATTCTGCTATGAACATTCATGTACAAGGTCTTTTTTTTTTTTTTAAGAATTTATTTATTTACGAGAGAGAGTGAGAGTGAGTGCACGAAAAGGAGGGGAGGGTCAAAGGGAGAGGGAGAAGCAGACTCCCTGCTGAGCAGGGACCCCCCCCCCCGCCACGGCACTCGATCTCGGGACCCCAGGATCCTGACCTGAGCCCAAGGCAGACGCTTAACTGACTGAGCCACCCAGGTGCGCCTCATGTACAAGGTCTTGTATGGACATAGATTTCATTTTTCTGGGTTGTATATCTAAGAGTAGGATTGCTAAATCATGTTTAGCTGTTTGAGTAATGGCCAGACTGTTGTCCAGATGAGCTGTATTGGTTTACCAACAACATCTTTCTTTTCTTCTCTCCAAATAATGCAGATACTCCTGGGTAGGCATAGCCACTGAAGCATTATTAGCTGTTACCTACATTCTTACCAAATGTATATGATGTGGATAGCCATTTAAGAATAAGAATATAGTAGCATATCTTCGGTCATATAGGAGGGTTGCTAGGAAAGGGGGAGCTGCCCTGGCCAGTTGTTTCTTTCTAACATTCTTTGGGGCATTGTTGCCTTGCTACTCAAAATGATTTCATCTGCCTTTGGGAAGTTGCCAACCCTTGCCTTAAAAGGTGTCATTTTGACCAGTAATTAATAACAATCCTGAATGGTGTATCGTTTACCATACTAAGGATGTCTGTCTTCATAAAAACCGACATTTCTATAAATCAGAGTTTGAAAACGTATGGCCTATTTTGTTTGATTATCATAGGATATTTTAAATTCTAATATTAATGAAAAATGAAAATATAGGTATCTACTGTCTCTTGGTGAGGCAGGAATATCTTGCAGTACCTGGCTTGCTTGTCCACATGGCAGTGACCCCTTGCTGTTAAGTAGCATTTAGCAGCTTCCTTTAGACGAGTGTGTGCTTTAATTTGCTGTGGTTCCTCTGGCTTCTAGATTTACGTTACCTGCCTGACCCAGGTAGTCCTTGCAAGTGTGTCCCTTATTTTAATATTACAAGTAATTTCATATAAGTTTGTCTTTGCTTCAAAAAGGAAGCTGTTCTATGATTGGCTAGTAAACGTGAAAAAAGGTCCACATTGTTGGTCATAGGGAAACACTGCAGTCACTAAAATTAAAAAGACTGTCAATACCAAATATTAGAGAAGGTATGAATGTCTCCTGTGTTATTGTCAGGAATATAAAGTGATAAAACCACAGTGGGAAAGTATTTGGCAGTTGTTTTTTTTTTAACATTTTATTTATTTATCAGAGAGAGAAAGAGAGAGAATACGAGCAGGGGGAGGGGCAGAGGGACAAGCAGACTCCCTGCTGACCATGGAACCCAACATGGGGCTCTATGCGGGGCTCCATGCCAGGACCCCGAGATCATGACCTGAGCGGATGTCAGATACTTAACTGACTGAGCCACCTAGCAGGTTTTTTTGTAAAGGTGAACATAAACCTACGCTATGATCCAGCATTTTCACTTCTAAGTATTTATCTGAGTAAATGAAAACATGTCCACAAAAAAACTCCTGTAAGAATGTTCAGTTCAGCTTTACTAATGGTAACATATTTGCAAACAACCCATGCTCATCAGCTGGTCAGTGGGTGAGCAGATAGTGGTGTATTTGTGCAGTGCAATGCTATTCAGCAAGAAAAAGGAATGTACCACTGCTACTCGGGACAGCATGGATGAATCTGAAGAACATGCTCATTGAAAGAAGCCTGTCACAAAAAGTCCATACATATCATTCTTATGAAATTCAAAATTAGGCATAATTAATCTCTGGGGACAAATCAGCATAGTGGTTGACTTGGCATGGGGAGGAGGAGGATAGAGTAGAAAGGGACCTTAGGAAATTCCAGAGTGTGTTCTATACCCGCACTCGTAATACTGTAGCTATTAGCTCCATGTGACTGGTAAGCACTAGAACTATGGCTAATTCAAAGTATGATATGCTACAAACATAAAATATACAGCAGATCAAAGCCTTATGAAAAACATGTAAAATACTGCATTGATAATATTTTTAAAATCAACTCCAGATTGAAATGGTAGTGTTTTGGGTATATTGGGTTAAACAAAATATATTTACGTTAATTTCATCTGTCTCCTTTAACTTTTTAAAATGTGGTTACTGGAAAATTTTAAATTGAATATGTGGGTCACATTCTATTTCCACGGTGTGTCCATCTTGATCGGGGTGGTGGTTACAACAGTGTGTACATCTGTCAGAATTCATTGAACTATCAGATTAAGATCTGTACTTTTAGGAGTATGTTATACTTTATAAAACAAAACTGTACAAGCTATATTTTTCATGCTAGTTACCATATTTGGCATTCGGCATCCATTATATTCTATGTGAAACTTCACGATCACCTTATAATGTAGGTGATATTTGCTGATGAGTCTAGGGAGTCTAAGTAATATCCAAAGTGACGTAGAAATATGTGGTAACGTGGAGATTTGAACGCCTTGTGGTTTGACTATAATTCTTGTGCTTTTCCCATTCGATCATGTTGCTTTGCCAATGGTGATGAGAATGTGAGTCTACTTTGGGACAGTTTGTTTTGTGACTAAAGCCATTGATTTCTAAACCTGTGCTCTCGGAGGTGGTGAATGAGCCATAACATTTTGGAAAGATAATTCTGCAAGTGCATAGGAATCTAGTAGCATTGCTCCTGAGGTCACAAGGAGGAAAACAACTCGCAGTCTAAAAACATTGCCTGCCATTGGAGGGGCAACAGCTCTGGGGTGTGTAGAAACGAAAATCAATACACTGGGGCACCTGGGTGGCTCAGTTGTTAAGCGTCTGCCTTGGGCTCAGGTCATGATCCCAGGGTCCTGGGATGGAGTCCCACATCAGGCTCCCTCCTCTCCCACTCCCCCTGCTTGTGTTCCCTCTCTTGCTGTGTCTCTCTCTGTCAAATAAATAAATAAGATCTTAAAAAAAAAAAAAATACACTGTCCTGAAAAGCAGGGCTCATTCACTTTTAACATTTTCTATCTCAAGTCTTGAGATGGGACTGTGAGGCCAGGCTGGCCCTCTGTTTTCTTAATCAGCTGTGAGTCTGTTGTAGCAAAAATTAATAGGCGTTGCAGGATCATGAAGAAAAGCTCTTTCATCTTTCCCAGCTCCAAGAGGGTGTTGTATTTTCAAAGCGAGTCTTGTACAATTGAGCAATAGATAAGGAGGGGAGGGGCCTTTCCTGGGGATTCTTGACCCCTGGAAGAGTTCACTTCAGGCCATTTGTCACAGCAATGATTTTCCCGGAAATACCCTATGCCAAGGTTATGTTTTGGCTATTCTATCCTCTTTTATTGATTTATTTTCTGAAATCACGGGGGAAGGTAGTTGTCCTGCCCTCTCTTCATCATCCCAGCTCTTTGTCTAGTGGCTCCTTCGGAGCACCATGGGGTGGGAACCATTTTCAATGGGACGCAGCAGGTTTGAAAGGTTTTAGGGAGTGAGTGTGGTACAGAAATGGCCAATAGGAATCCTGGATTTTGTTTAAGCATTTTTCAGCGTGATAAATATAATTTAATATGGAAATGTGAGCCATTGTCCCACGGCAGGTTTTCTCAGCTGTATACAGTAAGGATTCTGTCGCCTACTGTGGATTCGGTATTTATTACACTCTGGAACCTCTTTTGTTGTTCTGAGGTTTTGTTTGTGGGGACATTTAAAGGTAGATTGCCTGTTCAACCTTGCAGAGGAGTTGATTAAGTTTAATTTGCTATGCATTAGGGAAGGAATTTGCTGGTCTTTTTGAACTGAGCTCTATGTTATTTGTAGTTGGGGCATGTTTTTTGATGCCTTCAGTTCTTTCTGGGCATGAAAACGCTTTTTGTACATTTGTTGAATCTATTTCCATGCTGAGCTTTTTATATACAGCACAATGACCCTTTGCACTTGCAGTTGTAGTTTGGCCTTATTTTTAACTTTAAAAGGACAGCAGGAACTTGCCTTTTATTAAACATTTGCGGGATATTATAACATTTACTTTGTCACCCCATAAGTAGATGTTTCAATATAGTTTTTCATTTTCAAAATAAAATCTTAACTGTGTTATTTTTGTATGGTTCAGCACATGTACACCATGTGAAATGTGTGGGAAAATAAAAATATTGGTGTTTTTTTTTTCTTTAAATAGAAAAGACTTCAGCTTCCCACTATTTAATTGTTTTTATTTTATTTTTTTTAAGAAGTATTTGGAGATCATGTCAAATTGAGCACTGTATCATACTTATAATGGGAAATCTTGAATTTGAGGTGTTGAAATTTTGCCATTTCCTGTTTTTGCTTTTCGTTTTCTTTTTTATTAAGTTTTTAATTTTCCTTCCAGTATCGTGAAAATCCAGTGTTATTATTAGTTTCAGGTGTACAATATAGTGATTCAACAATCCTCTGCATATACTCAGTGCTCCTCATAAGTATATTCTTTAGTCCCCATCACCTATTTCCACCATCCCTCAGACCCCTCCCTTATTGCTGCTTTTATACTTCAGTCCTCTTTCCCCTGCCATCTGCCCTTGACCATACCCAGATTTGCTCTGATCTTTTTAAGATGCTTTGAAATATTTATAATCTCAACTTCTGAGGTGACAACATTTAGGAGCTCCTCCTGCCCCTTATATGTGATCTTAATCCCATTTTCTGTCGATGTGGTGCTTAAAGAATTTTGGTAGGAAAGGTTTTCTCTCTTGAATTGGCCTCATGGTCTCTGAGGATTATGAACTGATGTGAGTCGTCTGTGAGTGAACATGAACACTGTTCAGGGTATCCAGCCGTGAGTTTCCGGCTCTCAGTCACAAACCCAGGGCATTCTTTAAAAGATCAAACAAGTTGGACACTGGGAGGGTTTCAGTGATGCCAGTTAACATCAGAAGAGCTGGGCTCGGTGGTGGCAAATTGTGCTTATCTGAATTAGTGCCACTGAGCTGGAAATAATAACATGACTAAAATGATGCTGATTGTGTGCCATTCTGCCATTCCCGTGAATAAAATATATTGGTTTGAGCTTATACAAGGGGTGGGTAAATGGGGGGTAAATGGGGACATGGGGTGTAGAGAGGGAATTACTGAATCAGGGTAGTAGACCAGATGGCATTAATGTTTGAAAGGCTTTCTGGATTTTGCAATCTTACTGAAAGCATTATTTGGGTACCTTCCAAGAATTTAAAACGTTTATTTCTAAAAAGATTTTATTCATTATATATCCTTAAATGACCCAGAATTAAACTTTTATCAAAAATGACATTGTCATCTGTGGTGCTTAAGCTCATCTCTGTGCCATATAAACGTATTGATGAAAAACAGAAGTATCTCACCCTCTTATTGCCTCAGATGAAATATCGCTAAGAGGCTCATTTTTGGAAACACTGTTTCCAGATTACACTTCACCTGGTCTAGATGATGAAACTCACGTGTTAGTGAAAAGCAGTTAACTTGCTTCGGAAATATTTGGGATTGAGACCGTAAGAATTTGGTAAGTCTCCACCTAGGTACACAGTTACTCAGAATAACTCTGTAACATGCATGCAAATCCAGAAGTAATATTTCAAGGAGATAATATATGCGCTCTAATTCTTCAGTTTTAAGTTTGGGAGACTTTTTATCGTTTATAGTTAAGGATTTTGTTAGTCGGTGGACTATACTATTAGTTGGACGTCATTCTGATGCTTTTTTTCATGTTTTGAGTATACGTTACTTTTATGATTTACATGACTTCTTACTATCTATAGATCCTGTGGTCTGGTTTTTGAGCTTTATGAAAAGCTGGGCCGATGTTTTCTCACAATAGCAAGGTGGGATGCATTGCCCTGGGTTCTAATTCAGCATTAATGGCTTAGATATTCTCAGGGGAACCATTCTTTTTTGCTTCAGAGCCCTGCCACACTGCCTCTACTTTTATAAGTGGTCATTTGAGCAATTAGCTTGCTTAAACAGACTGACATGGAATGACTTTGGTCTGAAATGGTCGAAACACAGTCCAATAAAAGAATGTCCCTGACTTTGTTTCATTATGTTAAACTTAAAACTTCAGTTGGAGTATAATTCCTTCTCTTTCAGTTTGTTGGCTTAGCTACTATATCCAAGTTACAGACTTCACAGAAAAATGAAGGGTGGTAGTTTTTAGTGTGTAGGGTAGGGTCTTCAAAAGTTGGTGGAAAGCTTGTGCTACTAAATCAGAATCTCTAGAGATGAAATCTACGCTATTGTTTTTTTTTTTTTTTTTTTTTTTTTTAATGAGTTCTCCAGTGACTTTGATGTGCAGTGAAGTTTGGGACCAATGTCAAGAGCAGTGGTCTCTAAAGTGGATTGTGTGTAAGCCTACCCATGAGGTCGAGAAATGCGATCTCCAAAAGAAACTCTGTACCCGGGGCGCCTGGGTGGCTCAGTCATTAAGCGTCTGCCTTTGGCTCAGGTCATGATCCCAGGGTCCTGGGATTGAGCCCCTCATCGGGCTCCCTGCTCAGCCAAGAGCCTCCTTCTCCCTCTTCTTCTGCTGCTCCCCCTACTTGTGTGCTCTCTCTGTCAAATAAATAAATAAAATCTTTAAACAACAACAAAAAAAGAAATTCTGTACCCATTAGCAGCCACTCTCAATTCCCTGTGAGAAAAGCACAGTCCTTGGCAACCACTTTCTGTCTTTATAGATTTGCCTCTTCTGGACTTTTCATGTCAGTGGAATCATGCAGTGTGTAGCCTTTTGTGTCTGGCTTCTTTCACCTAGCATAGTATTTTCAGGGTTCACAAAACTTCACTCTTTCTTATGGCTGAATAATATTCCATCGTAATGACAATACCACATTTCATTAAATCCATTCATCACGGGCACCTGGGTGGCTCAGTCATTAAGCGTCTGCCTTCGGCTCAGGTCATGATCCCAGCGTCCTGGGATCGAGCCCTGCATCGGGCTCCCTGCTCTGCGGGAAGCCTGCTTCTCTCTCTTTCACTCTCCCGCTTGTGTCCTGCTCTCGCTGTCTCTCTCTCTGTCAAATGAATAAATAAAATCTTTAAAAAAAAAAAAATCCATTCATCAGATGATGGACATTTGGATGATTTCTACTTTGTGGCTGTTATGGATACTGCTCTGAGCATTCGTACACAAGTTTCTGCGTGGACTTAATGTTTTCTCTTGATACATATGGAATTTCTGGGTCATATGATAACTCCTTTTTAATTTTTTATGGAATTGCCAAAGTATTTTTCCAAGTGGTTGCACCATTTTACATTCTTCTCAGCAATGTATAAGAGTTTCCATTTTTCCACATGCTCACTGACATTTGTTACTGTCTTTTTTATTGTTACCCTATGGGGTATGAAGTATCTTTCTGTGGTTTTGATTGCAGTTTCCTGCCAATTTATGGTATTGAGCATCTTTTCATGTGCTTATTGGCAGATTATATTATTTACAATATTTTGTACTGAGATTGGGAGTGTCTCTGAGAAATATATATTACATAGAGGTTGAAAAGTTATTGAACTTTTGGGGTGCCTGGGTGGTTCAGTCAGTTAGGTGTCTACCTTCGGCTCAGGTCATGATCCTGGGGTCCTGGGATTGAGCCCCACGTCGGTCTCCCTGCTCAGCCAGGAGCCTGCTTCTCCCTCTCCCTCTGCCCCTCCTCTGCTTGTGCTCGCTCTCTCTCTCTCTCTCAAGTAAATAAATAAAATCTGTAAAAAAAAAAAAGTTATTGAACTTAAAGATGTTTTACCTTTTCCTTTATTGAGAATAATTTTTTTTTAAGGATTTTATTTATTTATTTGACAGAGAGAGAGATAGCGAGAGCAGGAACACAAGCAGGGGGAGTGGGAGAGGGAGAAGCAGGCTTCCCACGGAGCAGGGAGCCCGATGCGGGGCTCGATCCCAGGACCCTGGGATCATGACCGGAGCCGAAGGCAGACACTTAACGACTGAGCCACCCAGGCGCCCCGAGAATAATTGTTTCAAGTTTTCTTACTTTGCCTAATATTTTCCTTCTTATCATTCATGTATGTATCATATGAATAAATATACATATATGCTGGTGCGCTTTTTTTTTTTTTTTTAACCAGTAGAGCTGTACAAAGAAGCATGTTTATAGGTCACTGGATTAGAGGTTGCTCTTGTGTAACATATGGTAAGATGTCTTTCAAAAGTGTCATCACAAGCCATCTTTATGAAGAGGTCTGTTAAGATGATCCTTTTTCTCAGATTTTTTTGTTATATGGTATAGAAACACTTTGAAGGGGGGGCACCTGGCTGGCTCAGTCGGTAGAGCATGCGACTCTTGATCTTGGGGTTGTGAGTTTGAGCCCCACATTGGGTGTACAGATTATTTAAAAAAAAAAAACTTAAAAAAAATGCTTTAAAGGAATAAGGAATTGACTGTAAAGAAACTAGGCTATAGCATTCACTTCGATTAGGAGCAAATAGCATTATGGTAATAACCACAAAGACAAGTAAAACAACCATTCCGTTTACTGAGTGCCCATTGTGGTCAAGGCACAACAGTAAGTATAACATACCTTATCTCATTTAATTAGTACAGTATTTCTGTGAGTTTGGTGGTTTTGTCCCTATTTTACATGGGAATAAGCTAAGACCCATAGAGTATAAGTAATTTTCCCAAGGGCACAGAGCTAAGAAGACACAGAGTTGGGATTTGAATGCAAGGCTAATCCCTTGCCCTTTATTCAATACCATATCATATAATGTCATTCTTGTTACTTCTCTTCCCATCCCCCACCCCATACTCCCTCCTACCCCAAAGGCGGGGCAGATGTAGCCTGCTGCCACTTGATAAATAAAAGGGCAGAAGAAGAATGGCTTAGAGATTTAGTGAGCAAGAGCATTTCCATTTAGCCAAGGGAAATTCGAGAACCACTTAGAATTGGCTAGGGTCTAGAGTCAGCAGTTGCAGAACAGTATTAGAGAGGGACTTGATTCTAGTTACAGGTGACACGCATCTTTGAGCCGAGCAAGGCAACCCGCTTTCTGAGCCAACCCAATGGAGGAAAGGAGAAACTGACTGTTACTACTTATATTCATTCATGTTCAACTAAAATTTGTGTGCCTACTATGCACCATGAGCTGCTAGAGATAGAATGATGTGAAGGACAGACCTCGTTCTTAATCCCTGGGAAGCTCTCATTCTATGTTGGGGGACCGGAGCAAATGGACATTTAACCATTCATGGTACGCCTCCTAGTTTGCAGTGGTGATAAGTTCTATGAAGCAGGATTATGAATTGCTTTGGAATAAATTGTGTAATCTAAGGTAATTTCAGGTAATCTAAGAATGCTAGTAAAACTTCTGTAATTAGTGAGATCTTTCCTAGTTAATAATGAAGTTAAATGATTGGTTTCTGTTTCTCCTTTATGAAATTTCCTTATCCCTTAAGTTCGTGTCCTTTCTTTGCCCCAAAGCATCCCTTTCTATTTGAGCATTATAACTGACCGTAAATATTTGATTTGCATGTTTGTGCTCCTGTGAGCTACTTTGCAGAGGTAATAAGCTCTTTCTATTTCTCTCTAGTCCTGGTTCTTAACAGAGGGGTTGGCCTATTGGGAGATTTGAATGCCAGCTTGTTTACGAGACATTCTGAATTGTCCAGGGAGGTTATGATTTCACATTCTAGTCCACTCTCTCAGTGAATTTTTGCTTTTTAGAATATGTATGTTGAGTTTTTAAAGTGTTTTTATTGCACGGCATGTTTGTTGCTCAAAAATCAGAAAATACAGATATGCAAAGCATAAAACAAAAAAGCTCCTATAAAGTCACTATCCAGAGATAAATCTAATTTAAGCAACTTGCCATCTGTAATTTTGTGCCTTTTTATATATGTGTATGGCTGCATACCTGCAGAGATTTTAACAGGTGAGAGTGTATTGAGCATACTATGTAGCGTACAAGATGTATTCTTTTTTTTTTTTTTTTTAAAGATTTTATTTATTTTTCAACAGAGAGAGACACAGCGAGAGAGGGAACATAAGCAGGGGGAGTGGGAGAGGGAGAAGGAGGCTTCCTGCTGAGCAGGGAGCCCGATGTGAGGCTCGATCCCAGAACCCTGGGATCATGACCTGAGCCGAAGGCAGACGCTTAACGACTGAACCACCCAGGCGCCCACAAAATGTATTCTTAATATATTGTGTACATCTCTTTCTGGCAATATGTATACACATATTTTAATGGCTACATAGTATCTTATTGTACATTGCATGTATCATACTTTTACCAATCTTTTATTGATGGGTATTTTGTTTCCGATGTTTTACTTGCGTATTCAGAGCTGTGATGATCATCCTTAGAGCTAAACCTTAACATGCATCTCTAATTATTTCCTTCGAATAAGTTTTTAGAAATGGAATTGGTAGCCCAAGGGTATGTATTACCATCCATAAAGATTTCCCCCTTTTATTTTGTTTTTTATTTTATTTTATTTTTTTGTTTTTTGATTTCTCCCTTTTTAACTCTGACCTGCATTATATGAGAGTGTTGCTTTACCTATATTTTTTTCTACATAGGATATGAATTTTTCACATATATCTTTAGTTAGTGTGGAAAATATGGTTGATCATTGTAACTTGATTCTTTTATTTACGCACTAAATATGAGCCTTTTGCAACTGCTAACAGAGGTAGGCATTACTGATGATTTGGTGGCAGCTGAGAATAAAGTATATGATACATTGTAATAAATGGGAGAACACAAGGAAATCTCAAACATTATTCTTATTACTGCAATAACAATTCTACATTGACATTTACTTTCTTGTAGTATATGTGTGGGGGAATTGTGGGAAGGAATAGTGTGAAGGCCTCCAACCCTTCTACACTCAAGTAGACACTTCTGGGTTGCCATCTGGGACTTCAGGCTCGGATGTCGCTGTTTGGTGATTGTGTTGGGTGCTCTCGCCTTAGCCTCCTGTGCCCCGTCTAGATATTCATGGTTACACTAGGTTTCTGAGAATCAAAACTTCAGAAGCCACTGCAGAGAATTGCACACTCACTCCTGTGTGGAGGTTCTACTCCTGTCTTACCTTCTTCCCCTCGCCTGGAGGGTAGGCTGCAGAGAGACAAAGGATTCTTCCACATCTCCTTTATTTCCCTTCCATCACACGTAAAAGGAAAGCCAGCCTAGGAGGAAACAGTCAACTTCCTGGTGTTCCTCTTTTCCTTCCGCAGGGCCATGTTAGCTTCAGCCCCTCACTTAAGCAGCCAAAAGTCCACTACAAATGAGTGAAGAGAAAAGAGCGTGAAGGAGAGACGAGAGCTTTTAAAATCTCTTTACTTCTTCCGCTCTGCCTGGGAGCGTTCTCCCAACAATGGGATGGGAGTTTTATGGGGAGCACAGCCAGCTCAGTTGGATGAAGCAGATGCCAAATGAACACCCTATGCATCCATACTCCTCAGACCCAGAAGAGGTGTTGATTCAAGTAGAAAGCTGAGTGATGAGCATGGAAGTAGAATTCTGATGAAGCACAGCCCTGTGCTGGAAAATGGATGGGGGTCTCATGTCTGGTCCATCTTTGGAAAATTACCCAAGGTAAAGAGTTAAAACAGGAATATAATCTTTTTTTTCCTTTTTTTTTTTTTTAAGATTTTATTTTATTTATTATTTATTTATTTGAGAGAGAGAATGAGAGAGAGAGAGAGCACATGAGAGGGGGAGGGTCAGAGGGAGAAGCAGACTCCTCTCCGAGCAGGGAGCCCGATGCAGGACTCGATCCAGGGACTCCAGAATCATGACCTGAGCCGAAGGCAGTCGCTCAACCAACTGAGCCACCCAGGTGCCCTTAAGATTTTATTTTTAAGTAATCTCTACACCTAACCTGGGGCTCGAACTCAGAGTCGCATGCTCCACTGACTGAGCCAACCAGGTGCCCCCAGAATAAAATCTTAATACTGACGCCAAAAGTAAACATTGGCTGAGCCCTTACCCCTCGCCCAGTACTATCCTAAGTCTTTTTTTTTTTTTAAAGATTTTATTTATTTATTTGAGAGAGAGAGAGCATGAGGGGGGGAGGGTCAGAGGGAGAAGCAGACTCCCCGCCGAGCAGGGAGCCTGATGGGGGACTCGATCCAGGGACTCCAGGATCATGACCTGAGCCGAAGGCAGTCGCTTAACTAACTGAGCCACCCAGGCACCCCTATCCTAAATCTTCTAACAAAAATCGTCATAGTAATCTTGTGAGGTTGGTGTTAGTGCTGTGATGGCTAATTTTATGTGTTAATTTGACTGATGTATGGGATGCGCAGATAACTGATAAAACACCTTATCTTTGGGTGTGTCTGCGAGGGCGTTTCTGGTAAAGATTAGCATTTGAATCAGACTGACAAAAGGGATCTTCCCTCACGAATATGTGAGCCGCATCATCCAATCCATGGAGGGTTGGGAGTGGAACCAAAAGGCAAAGAATGTGCAAATTCTCTTCTTTTTTTTTTTTTAAAGATTTTATTTATTTATTTGACAGAGAACACAAGCAGGGAGGAGCGACAGGTAGAGGGAGAGGGAGAAGCAGGTTCCCCACAGAGCAGGGAGCCCGATGCGGGGATCGATCCCAGGACCCTGGGATCATGACCTGAGCTGAAGGCAGACGTTTAACTGACAGCCACCCAGGCACCCCTGCGCAAATTCCCTTCTTAAGCTGGGACGCCATTGTCTCCTGTCCTTGGACATCAGGGCTTCTGGTTCTTGGGCCTTTGGACTCTGAGACTTAGGCCATTCACTCCCGGTTCTCAGACCTATGGCCTCGGACTGAATTACACCATCAGCTTTCCTGGTTCGTCAGGTTGCTGACAGATTGTAGTAAATCTCTCTCTCCATCCATCCATCCATCCATCCATCCATCCATCCATCCATCCGACTATCTATAACCTCTGATTTGTTCTGTGTCTCTGGAGAATCCTGACCAACATAAACACTATCCTTCCTTTTACGGATGGGGAAACTGAAGTTAATACAGCTAATTAGTGGCGGGGCAAGGTTTGAACCTAGAGTTGGCAGATACCAAAATACTTGTTCCCCTGGTGCAAGTAGGACCACACTAAATCTAAACTTTTTTTTTTTTTTTTTGGTAAAAAGTTCTGAGACAAAATTCACACACAGTACAATTCACCCATGTGAAGTTCATAATTTGATGGTATGTATATTCATCACCACAGTCAAGTTTAGAACATTTTCATCACCCTGCAAAGAAACTGTACCCTTTAGCTGTCACCCCCACATTAACTCCATCCCTTCCCTGCTCACCCCCACCCCCCATCCTATACAACCGTTAATCTACTTCCTTCCTGGCTCTCTAGATTTGCCTGTTTTCCGTTTCATATAAATGGCATCCTACAATATGTGGTATTTTGTGACTGGCTTCTTTCATATAACATAATGTTTTCAAGGTTCATCCATGTTGTAGTGTGTTAAATCTACACTCTTATTAGTACCACTGACTATTACTTCCTTTGAGACCCTACAGGAAGCTCTTTAGTCCATCTGCTCAGAATTTTTCCAGCTTTGTGCAGTATTATTTTCCTGGAGTGTATTTATGGGTTGTATAGTTATCACCAGCCATATATTTATTTGATGTGGTGGGAATAGCTGTTAATTCCTGGCTTATGCTTTGTGGCAGGAGGAGCAATCCTGCCTGGCAGTGAGGATGTTTAAGGAAACCTTTGGAATTATATTAGGTTTCCCAGGTGTGGTGGAAGCCAAAATGTTTGGCTCCCATTTTGTAGAGGAAGAACAGCTATTGTAAACTTACAGATTTCCCTGTAAAATATTAATTTAGGCGGGTGGAAGGAAGAAACATAAATCTCACTTTTTACCAAAGAATGACCACTTTGCCGAACGTCATTTTAAAAATACACTAATTTTAGGTGTCATATGAAAATCTTTTTTTTTTAAATCTTTATGCAAGCTCTAGGGAAATGGGAGAATCAAATTAATTTTAACTGTGGAAAAATGATTGAGGCCCAAATGCATAAAATGGATATATATTTCCTTTAAAATATGACTCAAGTATTGTATGTATGTAGTAGGAAAGTCATAAATTATAACTGAGGAAAAGATTAAAAATCACCTCTAAGCCACAGGTACAGAACAAAAAAAGAGACCATACTATGTTAGAGCAATGTGTTATATATTCTTTTGTAATCTTTTCTTTCACCTAGCAGTTTACCATGGGCACCAAGTCATGTTAGTAATCTACTTGTGACATTGACTTGAGTGAGCACATGGCTGTATTTCCTGTTGTGGGATACTTAAATTATTTACTGATTTGTTTTGATTTTTTTATATTGTAAACCACACTGCGATCAGTGTTTTTTGTGTCTTAATCTTTGTTATTTAGCAGATGTACATTTCTGATACAAATGGACAATTAGGTTTGAGAAGAATTTGGGGGGTTAGCATTGCATTTCTATATTCTTAATTTTTTTTCAAAGAACTTATTTATTTGAGAGAGAGCACAAGCTAGGGGGAGGAGCATAGGGTGAGGGAGAAGCAAACTCCCCACTGAGCAGGGAGCCCAGGCAGGGCTTGATCCCAGGACCCCCAGATCATGACCTGAGCCGAAGGCAGACGCTTAACCGACTAAACCACCCAGGTGCTCCTGTATTCTTTATATATATATATAATATATCCCTGGCTCATCCTCTCTCTCTGTTTCTCTCTCTCAAATAAATAAAATCTTGAAAAAAAAAAAAAGAGGGAAGATGAGGAGGTATGGTGACATTTGGAATTTTCCCTTTTTTGGCAACCCATGCCTGGTTGTAAGTAGCCCATTGGTCAGTTGGGGCCTATTGCTGTTTTGAGGTGGGTTCTCCGATGGGCCCATCTGTATTCAGCCCGGGGATCACTGTGGCCCTTTCTACATTCCATCGCTCAAGCCTATTTGCCTAAAAGCAGCCTCTACACTTTCTCCTGGTGCCCTTTGTTTCCTCATTGTCTTAATATTCTTTCCCGTGGCAGGTGGACCCTTGAAAATCAACAATCTATCTGCTCTCTCCCCTAGCAATTGTAGCTTCTTTTCTAGAAAAGTTCCTTTATCATTGCTGGAGTCCTGATGTTTTCCTGGATTTTCTGGTGTAATTATTCAGTTGCAAAGTAGACTGCTGAGAATAATTTAAGAAGACATTAATAGCTTATTTAGACTCGTGGAGTTCTCACATGTAATTTCAATTTTTGAACTCCTTGGTGTTTGCTGAGGAGTGGTTTCGATTTGCCCTCTCTCGGGAGACTTGGGTCCAGGGAGTAGCATCTACAGTTTGCAATGAAGAATTCATTCAAGCTTCAGTGTACAGACTGGGGCACACGAGGAATTGGAAGACATTCTATGGGAGAGGCCACCGTGGTTAGTTTTAAGTGAGGACATTGCCAGATCTTCACCCTCACTGTACTCTTCCCCCAGCATTTACCTGCCTGAAATCATGCCGTGTCTCCTTTTCCAACTCTCCAGAATGGCCCTCTCTCCGCTGTCTAAAAGGATGGCCTATTTCTGCTTACTGTAAATATTTCTTAGGTCATTTTCTGAGGTGTAAAACCTCTAGGGCATCAACCAAAGGGCCGGTTCGTAATATTGATTTTAAGGACACATTTCTTAATTAAGTCACCATTCCTCTCTTCTACACAAGTCGTGCCATTCTGATGTTTCGGCGTTTTTTGGTTTTCTTTCTTACCCCTTGTGTGTACTGATTACCCACATTTGCAGTCTGTATGTGTTGTCCTAATCTGTGGCTGCTCTTGTGACGTCGCGGCAGAGTGGAGTGGTTAGTGACAGGGTGGGTGGCCCTCAAAGCCTAAAACATTCACTCTCTGGTGCTTGACAGACAGATCTCCAGCCCTGTTCTCGCCGGCATTATCTACTTCCAGTTCACACCATTCATTCGTTCAACACCTTTTTTATTTTTTTGAGGGGCTTGCCTTTATACGCCAAGCACTCTGCTGGCTACTGCATGGGTTGGGAAGGAAAAGCGGTTTGTACTTGTTAAAACCTTGTGAAGGGGAACCATTTTCGTCGTAATTCAGTGGCTTTTTTGCACGAAAGAACAAATAATTCCTAAAGAAGGCCTGCCAAATTCTTGCTCTCTCGCACTTGTAGATTACAGGTGTTGCCTTCAGTTTCCATTAAACAGGAGCATGTTTCTTTCTTTGGGAAGACGTCCCAGGTACGGGTCTTCCTTGTTATCAGGACGTTGTAGATGAATCTTTTTGAGTCATTCAGGCACGTGAGACTGATCTTCACTATTGTTACCCACAAGGAATTCATCAGTTGGGTTATCCTCAGATCTGTGGATACATAGAGCAGGTGGAGGAGGATAGAAGAATCATTTTCAGTGAACGTGGAATCAGGTTATATTTCAGTAATGGCAACGTTGGTTATTGAGAAATGTTTTCACGGAGCTCCATCATTGTAAAGGGGACTGAACTCAGTAGGTATTTCTAAAAGCTTCATCTGTGCCATTTAGAATTGTTCTGTAAAGTGTTTTTAGAGCCTCTGTAGTGATTGCTTAATTTATCCATTATTTTTGACGCCTAGCTTGTTGGTTTTTCAATATGTAATGACACTAAACTGTTTCTCAAGCTCTTTCTGTAGCGCACTCATATTAGTCCCTTTCGCCCTTTTTAAAATTTAGATAGAGGATATTTTACTCCTGTTGCTGATAGATACTGAGTTTGCGTGGCTTTCCGTTCTGGATCTGCTGAGCAACTTTTTAGCAATTTGATTTTTTTTTTTAATTTTAAGCTATTTTGATTGAATTTCTCTTACTTTTCTTTACTACCTTGAAATCGAACCTCCATTTATCTGCACAGTGGAAAGGACTGACCTTAAAAAAAAAAAAAAAGATTCCCTCTGGTTATTTTGGGGGGAGGGAATAAAGCACTAATCATTTTGTTATCAAAGGATATTTCTGACACATTCTTACTGTGAGTTTGCTAGTTCAGGCCAGAAGAATGTCCAACAGGAAGTAGATAATTAATCCGGACAGAATCTAGCAAAACTGAAAAGTGAGCGCCCCTTCAGGGAGCTCTTTGTGTCATTCTTTGTGTTCCTGCCTAGAAATCAATGGAGTTTGCATCAGAAGATATTGTTCCCTATAGGGAGGTAGCTCGGAAAGCTGCAACTTCTCACGTGGGGGAATAAAAGAGAAACTTAAAATCCCTGGCCACTGAGTAGCGAGTCCCTTGGGTGGCTTGATAGCCTAGATCAGTCTGTTTAATAAATGCCTCTCTGTTGTTGCTTGTGTCGGTTACGCAGTGCTGAGCCCCTTCTATTCAGATACTAGAATTATCAGTCTGCACTACAAACTGCCAGTTTTCCAGAAATACAGAATAATTCAAAACATCTCTGTTGTGGCTCTTTTGTAGATGGCATAGAGAGTTAGGGATTAATATGAGGGCAGAAAGTACAAATATTTTTTATTTACTGAGCCACAGTTTGGAATTTAGATACATGCTTCTACGTTATTTGCCATGAACAGGACAGAAACTGAGCAACCGTAATAGAAAGTCATTGGAATTACTGTCCTTTCGATTATAAAGGACTTTTAAAAAGGCAACTCAGTGTTTATTTCAGTTCTTTTTCTCTGACACTGCCTTGATCATAAACTAGTCTCAGACATGAAAGGACTGTAAAATTACTTAAATAAACCTGTGCTAGTCATTTTTTTTATACTTATAACCTTTAACCCCATATTATTAGGGTAAGAAAGAGTGTTATTTTTCTCATTGTTTCTGCCCCATTGATTGTGTCTGCTTAAACTCCCTCTTATCCCCCATTCTTGTATTTTGGTAACAGAAGCATCCTGTTTTATGAATTGTGTGTGCTGAATTAGCTTAAGAGGACTTCACTGCATGATGATGACTTGAGTCCTTTAATTGTGAAGGCAGTTTCTTTTACCTTCATTATGAAAAGGGCAAATAAGGCAGTTTTCATTGCCTGAAGGTTTTTCATAAAGCTTTCCCTCTCTTGGAATAAAGCATCAGGACAAAAGGAGTAGGCTGTTCCCAGGAATTTCTAGAAATAGCTTTTGGAAGTAAAATTAGAAGATAGCTCTCTGTTCCTCTGTGAAGGAACAAAGTCATTCTTACGGCACAAGAATTAGACGCAAAGGCTTTGATTCTTTGGGGATTCGTGATTTTTTCACCATTGGTTATAACAGCAATGACCTTCTTTTACAGTGTGTGAAGCACGTTTGCATACAGTCGTCTCAACATTGCCTTTACTGTTAACCTTGTGCTGTATAGAGCAGGTGTTGCTACTATTATTTCCGTTTTGCAGCCAGGGAAACAGATTGAAGGAGATTAATGACTTTGCCGGAGTCACTCAGCTACCAAATGGGAGAGCCTGGGGTTTTTGACTCCAATCATGTGCTCTTTCGAGTGTACCACGCTGCCCAGGGTCTTTCTTCTTAATCTGTGCCATTTAGTGTTGCTAAGATTCTAGGGGAACAATGACAGGGCGAAGGTGTCCTTCTCCCTGAGAAACGCAAACGGCAATAAAATACGCATAATGTAAGCATTTAGAATGGGATGTATTCTCCAAAACTCATAGACAAACTGAGCAACGTGTTCTGAGTAATAGGTATGTAAATATTCATATGCTATAATGTGCTTAATGCGTAGGTGTTCTATTTAATTCATATATTCTTGTTTCTTTTGCCCTTACTAGTGAATGATGGATTCAGTATTATAGGCTGATAGTTTCCTCAGACCTTTAAGATGTTACTGCATGGTCTCTGGTCTTGTTAATTTTGAAGCCTGTTGTTATTCTAAACTGTTCCTTCGTAGACAGTCTCTATTTTTTTTTTTTTTTTTTTTTAAGATTTTACTTCCTTATTTGTCAGAGAGAGAGAGCAAGAGAGTGCATAAGCGGGGGAGGGGGGAGGGCGGCAGGCAGGGAGAGAAGCAGGCTCCCCGCTGAGCAAGGAGACCGATGTAGGACTCAATCCCAGGACCCTGAGATCATGACCTGAGCCGAAGGCAGACACTCAACCGACTGAGCCACCCAGGCGTCCCAACAGTCTAGTTTTTGATAGTCTCTCTTTTTTTTTTTTTGCCTGTTTAGCTTTGACATCTCTTCGCCTTTGGTGCTAAACAGACATCTCTTATAATGTATATAGACATAAGCTTATTTTTATTTCTCTTGCTGATGACTTAGAGAATTAATGCCTTTCATTGACTTTGGAAATTCTTAGCCACTATTTTTTTAAGTGGTTTTTTTTTTTTCTGTTCCTGTTTTTAAAACCTTTATTTTGAAATAATTTTAAACTTACAGAAAGGTTTCAAAAAATAGTACAGAGAGACATATACATAGAATGGCATATTATTTAGCAATGAAAAAGACTAAGTACCAATACATACTAAGCCATGGATGAAACTTAAAAGCAATATGCTAATTGAAAGAAGCCCATAACAGAAGACCATATATTGTATTATTTCCTTTATAGAACAGGTCTAGAAAAAGCAAATTTATAGAGACAGAAAATAGATTTATGGTTGCCTAGGATTGGGTAGGCTGGGGGGAAATGAGGGATGAATGATCATATTGATTGTGATGATGGTCATGCAACTTTGTATCATACTGAAAACCATCGAATTGTACACTTCAGGTAAATTGTAGCACAACCATCCAGTCTAAGAAATTAATGTTGGTATAACGCTATGAACTGAATTATGGACTTTATTCAGGCTTCATAGTTTTCCCACTAAAGTTCATTTCCATTCCAGGATCCAATCCAGGGTCTCATGTTGCACTGAGTTGTCATGTTACCTAGTTCTTCCCATCTGTGCCACTTCCTCAGTCTTCTCTACTTTTCACGATGCTGATCCTTTCGAAGAGTCCTGGTTAGGTCTTTGGTAAAATGTCCTTCGATTTGGGTGTATGTAGTGTTTCCTCATGATTAGATGGAGCTTATGCATTTTTTTTGACAAGAATACTCCAGAAGTAGTAGTTCTCAGTGTATCTTATCAGGAGTACATGGAGTTGATATGTTTTATTACTGGTGATATTAACTTTCATCGCTTGGTGATGTTAGCCTCAGTCACTTGGTTAACGGGTTTCTCCACATCACAGTTCCTGTTCTTTCTTCTGTAATTAACCCATTTTTGGAGGAGATACCTTGAGACTATCTAGTTGTCCTGTTTGTCCTCACACTTTTGCCCACTAATTTTAACATCCACCAACAGATCTTGTCTATGACAATTATTCATGTGGTGTTTGTCTAATGGTGATTTTTTTTCTTTCTTTCATTGCTTCTACATTTATCAATCGGAATTTTTCTGTAAGGAAGAGCTGTTCCTTCTTTCTTATTTGTTTATTTATCTATTTATGCCTCTGTGGACTTAGGGGTTTTTATTTGACCATTGGGAACACTTTGAGATTGGCCCCTATGTCCTTTCAACAAGTCCACATTTTTGAACACTTCCCTACTTCTGGCACCATAAGATGCTCCAAACTTAAGTTATATTTTTCTTAGTCCAGTCCTGGAATCAACCCCTTCTCTCAGGGCCCTTCTCAAATGAATCTCCTTTAGGAACTCTTGATAAATATAAGAAAGACTACCTCTTACTGATACTACCTGACTTTGAATTTTTTTTATGTTTTATAACTCTAATCTCTCTGGTCTATATTTAGGGTAACTTTCTATCTGTTGTGTTAATAATTTCAGTGATTATATTCTTCATTTCTGGAGATCTTATTTGGTTCTTTTCCAGATTTGGTTCTTCTTTTCCATCATGCCATATTCTTTTACTGGTAATTAAATGCCTTGTCTGAAATCTTTTTAATTCTTACAAGTACTTTTGTTTGCTGTTCTGTTATCTGAAGGTCTTAGATGTTTAGTCCTGCTGTTTCTTGTTTTTGTTGATTCTTTCATGTTGGACTGTGTCATAGTTTTTTGAAAAATTTTTTATCATGAACTCCTTTTTAGAGGAGCTTATTTCATTTCATTTTTCTCTGTGAACCACTTGGGTTGTGCGTTATAGGAATATCCTTTGGGAGTGATCCAGATGCCCCCTAGCTCACTGCTGTTTTTTATGTTAGTGTCTCAGCTCAGTGGTTTTTAGTCCAACCATTACACTAGGGAGTCCGCTCTTTTGAAGGTGCTGGGTTTTTTGTGTGTGTTTTTCTTTTATTTATTTTATTTTAGAGAGGGAGCATACACAAGTGGAGGGAGCAGAGGGAGAGGGAGAGAGAGTCTTAAGCAGACTCCCACTGAGCATAGAGGCCGTTGGGGGGCTTTATCTCAGGACCCTAAGTACATGACCCTGAGCTCATGACCTCGATCGAGATCACTACCTGAGCTGAAACCAAGAGTTGGACACATAATCAACTGCACCACCCAGGCACCCTGAGGGTCTCAGTTCCAACTTCCTGCCTTCTATGGGGCTAACGGCAGTGTCTCCTCTTTCCCCATGGACATTGAAACACAAGCTATTAGGTTATGGAAACTGACAACTTTCTTACAGTCGCTCAGTGTAGTAATTTGCCTCTTTGTTTCTGGCACTAGGTAATTAACACCACCACCCTCTCCCCATGCTCCCACCCCTACCTTTTTTCCTTCTCAGCTCAGCTATATAGAGCAGAATTTCCTTCTTTATCAGTCACTTCAGGTGTGGCCCATCACATTCTTAGAGCCAGATGTCAATTTGGTTTTTGAACAGACAAGTGATTGGGTAATGAACAGTAGAGGCAGAACAAGCCCGTAAAGGCCAGGACCATGAGCCTGACTAATCTGATATAATTCAATAGATTGTACGGTCACGAGGGTAGTGGATCAGATCCACAGGGTTCCAGGAGATGGATATAGCAAGATGGTAATAGATTAAATTCAAGGAGCCCTCAGGGCCAGGAGATCTCTGCCATGTAGTGTCAAGAATAGCCCAGGGTTGGGAAGGTCCAAGAAAGCAGCCTTCTTTACTAGAGGCTTCCCTGCTTCTGATTATGGGGGCAAGCCTAGGTTTACAAGTATTCCCTGCAGGTACACCTTGCTTCCGTCTAAGGCCACACTTCCGGCTACGGTTCTGAAATAGCTTCTCCTAGTCCGTATGTACAGTACCATTTTAGGCCTTCGCTTTCAAATTTTTAAAAAAAAAGTTCTGTGAATCCTTGAATAAACTTGGAGGATGTAGCCTTCCTGCCCACCCAGACCCCACGAAAAGGGCAAGGCCCTTTTTGTCCTTCTGTCATTGGTGGCCAGACATTCTCTTTGTTGATTTGCAGAGTGCGTCAGAGCATCTGTGAGACCATACCTCTTCAAGGTAGTTTCATTTCTAGAGTATTCGAACGACAAAACTATTGTTGACCAACCTCCCATCTGAGTTACAGTACTTTTCTTTTCCTTGCAGGGTATTTTTCTCTGGATGTCTTTCCATCAACTCACATTAGACATAGCTCAAGTGGAACTCACCATCTCTAGCTCCATCTCCTACAAATGCTCCTTCTTCCAGTTTTCCCTTTTTTTTTTTTTTAAGATTTTATTTATTTATTTGACAGAGAGAGAGCACAAGCAGGGGGAGCAGCAGAGAGAGAGGGAGAAGCAGACTCCCCACTGAGCAGAGAGCCCAGCCCGACGCAGGACTCAATCCCAGAACCTGAGCTGAAGGCAGACGCTTGACCATCTCAGCCACCTAGGCGCCCCTCCTTCCTTTTTTTAATGTTACTTTTTTTTTATTAAGATTTTTTATTTATTTGCGAGAGAGAGAATGAGAGAGAGAGAGCATGAGAGGGAGGAGAGTCAGAGGGAGAAGCAGACTCCCCGCTGAGCAGGGAGCCCGATGTGGGACTCGATCCCGGGACTCCAGGATCATGACCCGAGCCGAAGGCAGTCGCTTAACCAACTGAGCCACCCAGACGCCCTTAATGTTACTTTTTATTCACCTAGGTCTTTAGTTGCAAAACCTTTCCCTTCCTGATTCATTCTCCAGGTTCATTATTTATTTATTTGTTTGTTTGTTTGATAGAGAGAGACAGCGAGAGAGGGAACATAAGCAGGGGGAGTGGGAGAGGGAGAAGCAGGCTTCCCAGAAGCAGGGAGTCTGATGCGGGGCTTGATCCCAGGACCCTGGGATCATGACCTGAGCAGAAGGTAGACGCTTAACGACTGAGCCACCCAGGCACCCTCTCCAGGTTCTTTTAATTCTTTTATTCTCCATCTCAGATTTAGCATTCCTCAGGTTCCAGGACCATGAGTAGTTGATAAGTACGGATAATCTGTTATATTCTTATTACCATGCTAGGTGAGTGGGGAATGAGAACTATAAGACATGATCATTATCTTCAAAGAACTTAATATCTACTTGAGGAGACAACTTACGTTCACGAAAATAGTGAATAATACTAGACAGTGTATAATTAAATGCTAAATTGGATGGTGCAGAACTTTAAGTGTTAGACGGTGGAGGAAAGAAAGGGATAAAAGGAGGGCTTGAAGTGTAAGAGAAAGCGTAATTGTGGAATTGGGGTTTGAACTGGGTCTTGAAACCCCCCTCAGTTGGAATCAGATGGGCATTGAAAGTGAAGAGAAAGCACAGACAATTAGTGAGTACACTGAGCATGAGATTTGGGGAAAACGTTTGAGGCTCTGTATGTGTTGGGGACCAGTGAGAAATAGGAATTAACGAGGTTGGGTGACTGCTTTAGCTTTGGCTCTAAGCCTACCAGAAGATTCTTTCAAAGGTAGCATTTTAATTTTGATTGTTCCCCAGCTCAGAAACCACTAGAAGCTTCCTTTTCTTTTTTGATTCTGATTCAAACTCATTTTGGGAACCTAGGTCCTCTCTGATCTGTCAGCCTTCCCTCACTGGTACTTTGCATACCAGTTTTACGCCCACAACTCGCTTTCTGTTTGTTTTGACCTATGCTTTCCACTTGCTCAGGGAGTATCTACCTGATTTCTGTCTATTCCTTCTTCTAGGCCCATCTCTAGGCTTCCTGGATCTTGATGTTCTCTCTGATGACCCTCAGGCCCAGAGAGCGCTTTACTCCTTGGTTCCTCCTGAAACTCTTTGCTTTTGAACACAGTTTAAAATTTAATCATATACCTTTTGCTTCCTGATAATTTAGAATTATATATACATTCTCTTCCTTTTCAGTAGGTGCTAAATTCTGTGAGATGTTAGGTTGTGTTTTATATTCCATTGTTCCTCTTGGTACTTTATGCTACTCTGGGCGTATACTCGATGTTGAATTGATAGCTTTGAAAGAATTTGTTTATCTTTTGATTGCAAATACCGATGATTTGTAATATTAGTGCTACTTTGTATAAATGTGCCTACTGACATGCCTGTCATACAGTATTCCCCTTAGTAAATGTGAATTCGATAGAAATTTGTAGTGGGTCCCAAGCCAAAGAACATTTTTCTGCTGTTTCATGGGAAGAAGAAAATAAGAGCAAAAGCATCAAATCCAAGTGTTCTGAGATACTCCTTCTGTGGTCTCCTCTTCAAGCGTCTCCTTAATCTGTGTCCTTAAGTATATATTATTCATTTGTCTTTGACACTTTTCACTTACTTCCTTATGTAGTTTTTCCTAAATAATTTATGTTTGTAGATAGAGATAAATTGTGTGTGTTAATTGAAGCTTAAGAGAAGAGATGGAAGTATTTTAGAAAGATTGATCCTTGTTAAACTCTATCTAATTGATCCAAGTTGGAGCTCTTCTTGCCTGGAGTTTAAAATTTTAATAAAATATCTCTAAGTGAAGAAATCATCTGTTGTAGTTGGAATCAAATTTAAGAAGACATTTGATTCTCCAGAAAATCAGATAGTGAAATGAACTAAGAACACTTGGTTTAGAAAATTGGGTTGAGTTAAAAATAACATTTTGTTGGGCTGTAGTTTTATTTTGTCATTTAACAGCCTCTTAAAGAATCTGAAGTGACTTTTAAAGCAAAGTTTTAAAGTATTTTATTTATTTGGTTAGTTAGGTTAGTTAGTAAGCTCTGTGCCCAACATGGGGCTTGAACTTACGACCACCCAAATCAAGAGTTGCTCACTCTACCAGCTGAGCCAGCCAAGTGCCCAAATTATTATTTTAAATAATACAGCTGTCCTCCTGCCTCCTTTAAATGTTTGTAAGATGATTTGAGCATGTTCAATTTATATATATTAGCATGTCAATTTTCTGAATGCTGACACAATTGCAGCAGGGCTAAAAAGCTACAAAAGCTGCAGATACCTGCCTTTAGAAACGTTCTAACATTATCTTACCCTTCTTTGTTTCAGAGAATGGTTCTTCAACAACATACATAGCTAATCTAACTCGAGTGTGCACACGGGCACGCATGCACGTGTACCCGTGGGAGAGTTTTAGTTCCTTGGTTAGCAAAATAAAGTAGTAAAGAAGCTGTCATGTGAGTCAGGCTGGACCTTCTTCAACCACAGTTTATATTGGTTTAACTAATTTCTTTTGAGGAGTGATACCTTACCAAGTCTTAACTTCTGGGAATGTTCTTGTTCTTTCCTGGTTTTCTTATAATGAAAGATAGTACTCGGTATTAATGGCCTCCTATCAGTTGGGATTTTGTTAGGCATTGACTCTTGCATTTGCTTCACAGGTCGTTTGCATTCGCTCAACTTGGAACGCACTCTCCCCAAAGCTCAGCTGTGACACGAGACCTCTCATTTTGAAGACCCTTAGTGAACTGTTTTCTCTCGTTCCTTCCTTAACAGTCAATACGGCTGAATATGAGGTACGCATTTGGAGGTCAATACATTTTCTGTTTCTACATTGAAAAGATACGGGCTTTATAATAACTTAGGGAAAAAGATATTCATACTCTTTGTTTGTCAAAAATCCTTTAACACTTTTTGTTCTAAGGACATGATATCTTTATGGACTGCTAGGAATAGGAGACTATCCATCCTTATCAATTCTGTGTCTTTAGGGTTTATTTACATAAAGGGTATCAAATTTTTATTATGAGACTATAGCCAAAATTTTAAAAAGTCAGTATGTAATAAATAAAATTAAAAGTCAGTATGTTAAAAATATAGGGTTTCTAAAATAATGGAATTCCTGAGGCCAAAAGTTTAAATTCATTTTATTAGTGTTTTTAGTTCTAAAAAAATACAGACTTTAATAGGGCAGGGCAGAATCTCCTATAGTATAGACATGTTGTCATTTGTGTTTTGCTTCTAGGTTTCCCATAAAGATTTGATTTTTACACGTTAGTTCACATTTCTTATATACATCTGTACGATGAGGGTGATTGTAAAATCAGACTATCTTAGGAGAGGAAAATAACTTTATGAGCTGCTTGGTATTTGTCATTGCAGTAAACTCAAACACTTGGTGGAAGCTGCTTTGTTATAAGATCCATATATTCTGTTTAACATTTTCTGTATCATCTCTTCTTGAAATGAGTGAAATGAGCGGGTGGTGAATTCATTTATGTCTCCACTTTTGTAGCCATATTCCCACTCATGCTTACCTTTTCTCTTTTTCCATTAAAGTGCAGCGATTGATTTTCACTTGAGATCTTTGTGAACTTTTAGTTTGATTTAGTGCTTCACAGATAAACTACCTCCCCCACAAGAATCCAGTAATAGTCCCTTACATGCTTTAGATTATGTGATAAGGCAGGATTATAAGATAATACTTCTTCTAATCATTCTTAATGCTGCACAGCAAATAAAATCAAATTTGTCCTTCCTGAGGATACAGTACCTGGCATCGTGCCTGGCACATAACACACATTCAGTTAAGTAGTTACTGAATGAATGATTCAACCAGTATAGGATGAGTTTATTCTCATATTTGAGGTTTTGTTTTAGGGTATTAAAAAAAAAAAGAATCCGTTGGAGACTCCTAGAGTATATAGTTTACCAATAGTCTTTTTTTGTGGAGACTGTTATGATATATGCCCTTACGTTGTCCGAAAGTGTGCTGGGCTACTGACAAAGAGCTAAGACTAAAAGCCAAAGTGAGGATGTGTTGTGTCTATCTATTTTCTGTTTTCAAGGACTGAACTCATATACCTGTGTATTGCTTGTACTTTGACTTATTCAGATTTTATTACAGGTTAATTTATGGACTGCTTTTTGTGTTGGTTTCTTTTGTTTGCTTACCAATGGCTGTAAAGTGTGTGTGTGTGTGTGTGTGTCTTCTTCAAATGTACATTTTTGTCCACTGGTGTCTTATTTTGGTTTATCTTCATGCTTATGTTAATACTGAGGTTCCTCTGTTGCTCAGATAGACTGCTTTGGAGCCATTCTGTCCATCAATTTCCTCCCAGTAAGAGAGAGCCGTTCAGTAACCGTAGTCCACTTGGAAGCAGAAGTCAAGAAAT
Organism: Mirounga leonina; assembly: GCF_011800145.1. Classification (NCBI taxonomy): domain Eukaryota; kingdom Metazoa; phylum Chordata; class Mammalia; order Carnivora; family Phocidae; genus Mirounga; species Mirounga leonina. Next base: position 306,232 of record NW_023270757.1, on the reverse strand, counting down.
GTGGAGAGAGACTTCTGTCCATCTGTCTCATTCTGTCTGGCTGGCTCTTTCTCTGTCTCTCCCTGTTCCTCTCTTTCCCCCCATTTCCCCCTCTCTCAGCCCCAGTCCCTTCCTTTCTCCTTCCCTCTTTTCTCTCTCCCTATGTGTATTTAAATAATGTGTTCTCCGTTAACTGCTTATTGTTTGGATATAATTTTCCCAGAGCATTCCTTTGATCATTGTTCCTCCCAGTAACCTCAGCGTCTTGTGTTTGCCTAAAATGGAGTCCAACCTCTCTATACCTAACCAGTCAGGGCTTTTAGAATCCGGCCTCACTCTACCTTTCTGCCTCCTGCACTCTAGGAAAACTAAACCGTTTGGAATGTTTTTTTTCTGTCTCCAGACTTTTCTATTTCTTTTCCTCTGTGCACGTTCTTCTCTCTGTCAGAATTGCCTTTTTTTTTAATCCCCAATTTTAAAATCTGTTTTAGAAAATAATTGGTTTAATTCATCCCATTTTTTGCAAATTTTTTGTGCAAGCAGGGGTCTGTTGCTATAGACTTGATTCTTTATACTGTTCTTTATACTGTTCTAAGAACATTTATTTCTGTTTCATACTACAGGTATATGTATATATATTATTTTCCCCATTAAACTATAAGCTTGTTGCAAATAGAGAGCATGTTTCAATTAGTGTATTTTCTGAATGGCTTTGCTAAGTGCTTGTACATCCATTCATTGACTCAGAATATATTTAGTGAAGCTGTCCTAGGCTTTAGAAATTCTAATACATAATAGATATTCTTTTTAAGTACCTATTATATTCCCACCACTCTTCTCATTACTTTATACCAATTCGTTCTAATATCTCATTGGAAGGTATTATTTTCATTTTAGAGCTAAAGAATCTGAGGTTTTGAGAGGTACATCCATTCATTAAATATTTATTGAGTACCTGCTACATGCCAGACAAGGAGCTTGAATAATGTTGTAGTTTCTAAACAAAGGCTGGTGTTTAAGCCCGGGACATTTAGCTCCATAGCCTCTGTTTTCTCATTAGACCATATTGTCAGTCCCTGCCTTTCAAAAGCTCAAAAGTTGGCAAAAGAGTTGGATATAAGCAATACTAATTATAATAACATTTGATGAGTACACTTAATCAGAGGGCTACGAGAGTATGGTGGTGAAAGGGACTAGCATTCTAGAAGGAATCGAATGAAACCTTACTTAGTTGGTGCTATTAGACTAGGTTCTTAAAGAATTTAAAATAATGTTGCTTTTCATTGAAGTCTAAGAATTAGAATATACAAAGACAAGGAGGTATAGAACATTCTATGACTTAGGAGGGCAAGAAGTTAGATGTGATTGAAATGAAGACGACATTGAGCCAATGTTGGAAGATAAATGGCTTTTTAAGCTCATTACTTATTAAGTATTTGTCACTTGAGGAACTGGGCTTTATGGCCTTTATTTTTCTGGACTTTATGGTCCAGGCTTTTGAAATGCAAAAGACAGTCACTGTCCTAAAGAGTGTAAATCTAGTAGGGAGTTAACGACATACACAGATAATCATACTGGATGCTAGAGTGTGCCATGGGCCATATGGCCACTTGGTGAAGGGAGTACTCTCTTCTGGGTAGAGGATCAGGAACAGTGGCATGAAAGAGGGGAGTGAAATTTGTACTAGGTAGGACTTGAGAGGTCAGCCAAAAAACGTTTAGGTTTCTAAATTTAATATTAACATACTGTGTTTAAAATGTCCATGTGTTTCCATGATGCATCTCTTTCTGAGTATTTTCACCTTATGAATGATGGCTAATTATAGATTAAGTCAATCACTAGTGGTATACTTTTGAGTGAGTTAATTTTCACTCTTTGCTACTTTGGATTGTTCCCAGTTTTGTCTTCATCTTAACAATTTATTGTGATGTTTATTGCTTTTTCAGAATTTTAAAGTTCAAGTCCTCAGCTTCCTCTGGACCCACACTCAAAACAAGGTACTATCACAAGGGTGTTAGTGAAACAGAACCAAGCTGAGAAAGAACTGTGAAATAAGACTCTTGAAATAAAAAATATAACTCGAAATGATGACTTCATGATATTAAAATAATTGTGACGTTAATGAGTTTAGGTTTTAGAAATTCTTCTCAATTTACGCCCGTTAACACATTTTTGTCATGAAGTGCACTTCATTACTTTGGGTTGCTTTGTGAAGCTGACAGATGTGGAGACGGCTGTCATTGTGTCATTTTTTTTTTTAATGGCCCTTCCCCTTTCCTGCTTTGCCCCTCCCCCGCCAACAAGCACATCAAGCAAACAGAAAGTCCAGTTCAGTTTTTTTAGATATCATTTCCAATCAAGGAGTACAGAGAGGAGGGTGTCTGTCAGTGATGTTCTACTAGACTACTAGACTCAAGACTGTAGGAGCTGAGATTCCTAAGGGCTAACTTTCCTGGTTAGTAGCAAGAGAATCAGAACCTAATTCCAACCTATCAGACTCCCTTTCCTCACACTCCTTCCAACCAACCCTATCACGTCATGGGGGACCTGAGTGATTTTGAGTTACTTTATGTTTAATGTCCAAACTAGGATAAAAATTGAGTGCTTCTGATCTCTCTATCCACTACTGTTTTCTCTCTATTTTCAGTCGGGACACAGTAAGCAGGGCTTGAGTATCATTTCCAAAGCACTGACTCTAGAACTTTGAGGTTGGTGCGGTAAGATTTTCTTCGTTCCTCCAGAGTTGATGTGTAATGGGTATTGTTTCTTTTGTTTGTCTTACTGGTACCCTGTCTAGGACCCCATTGTGGCAAATGCCGCATATAAATCTCTGTCACACTTCAGTGCTGGAGAACACACCATTCTTCATCTGCCTGAAGAGGTAGGCCTGGGTTTTATAACTTTATTTGTATCTCCTCTCTTAGAAGATTTTTACCTGAGATGGAACTCTAAATATGTGCTCTATAAAAAAATAAGAATTTATATTTATTATTTGTTTAACCTGTAAAAGACCATAGAGGCCTTAGACCTCACAGATAATGAATTTAAATCTCTTTGAGGCTGATGGAAACCACCTATGGTGCACCCAAAGTCTCTGTAGGTGACTGGGTATAGGACTGCATGCCTAGGCCCCTAGCTTATTGGTCCAGAAGATCTGTGTCCCCATAGCAACTGTTTTGCCCAATTGGTATTCCATCTTGGACTTTAAATCCAAGCATGGCCTGCATCGACTAAAGTTGGTGCAGACTGGGGACGCCTGGGTGGCTCCGTCGGTTAAGCGTCTGCCTTCGGCTCAGGTCATGATCCCAGGGTCCTGGGATCGAGTCCCACATCGGGCTCCTTGCTCAGCAAGGGGCCTGCTTCTCCCTCTGCCTGCCTCTGTCTCTCTGATAAATAAATTTAAAAAATCTTAAAAAAAAAATATTAAAGTTGGTGCAGCCTGTGCAGCCAAAGATCCTTATTTGTGATACAAAATTGAGATGCCCCATCCAGAAAAAATCTATTTCTTAGTTTAGTATAAAAAGACATATGGGTTAGCCCCAGGGAACTGGATGAGGAAAGCATTGCTCTTTTAAGGGTTAACACATTGTGGGACACTATCTTGGCTTTTTTTTTTTAATTTATTTTATTTTATTTTTTTAAGATTTTATTTACTTATTAGAGAGTGCGCACAAGCAGGGGGAACGGCAGGCAGAGGGAGAAGCAGGCTCCCCGCCAAGCAAGGAGTCTGATGCGGGACTCGGACCCAGGACCCTGGGATCATGACATGAGCCAAAAACAGATGCTTAACCGACTGAGCCACCCAGGCATCCCAAAACTGATTAAAAACATACAGCCTTTTCTAATATCTACTGAACAGAACCAGCTTTAAATTATTCGGTTATGTTAACGAGCTAAGTGTACGATTTCACATTTTGTGTTGCTGCTAATTCAAATGCATACAAATGTTTGAGTGCCTCTAGAGTGTAAGGCAAACATTGTGTTAGAAGTTATGTGAAATGTTACCCAGAATCTGTGCTTAGGTCAAATGGCTTAAGAAGTTTTGGTACAAATTTCTTGGTACCCTAAGGCATTCAAATGGGTTGACTTTTTCTTTGGGATTGAGTTTACACAGAGGTTAGATGCCAGTAGGAACAAGGCAGACTTGTGTTGAATGACTTGAATTGGAGGGACTGATAAAAAGGCTCTTGTGAAACCAAATCCTAAGTCAGGCAGGATTTCTCATGTTGAGGATGCAGACACAGAGTGGCCAGCTTGTTGTGTGGTTATCACAATGAGAGGTATTCTGTGACTCATAAAATTAAAAAAAGATGGGACTCAGACTGCACTATGGTGACTAGCAATACTTCTTTAAAAAAAGGAAAAAAAAGCTACCTGTAAATTTTGTATGGAAACTACCAGTAAATTGGCTACAACATCTGCAGAGATACCTTTTATTATTATTAATTTAATGAGCAATTGCTAAGTTAGATCACAGCATAATAATTACCTTACTTTTAGCTATTATTCATGAAATATTCCCTCTGGAGTAGTAGGTTTCATTAAATAACTCCCACATACTCTTTTTTTTTTTTTTTTAAGATTTTATTTATTTATTTGATTGAGAGAGACACCGTGAGAGAGGGAACACAAGCAGGGGGAGTGGGAGAGGGAGAAGCAGGCTCCCCACAGAGCAGGGTGCCTGATGTGGGACTCGATCCCAGGACCCTGGGATCATGACCCGAGCCGAAGGCAGTCGCTTAACCGACTGAGCCACCCAGGCACCCAACTCCCACATATTCTTGACTGTTTAGTCTCTACCTCTTTACATATTGATATGTTTATATCTGTTCCTACTTTGGTGGTTCTATTCAGTTTCTGATTGTGCTTTTTGGTTTATGCTCAGGTAAGTGCTCTGCTCAGGCAGATATTAAATACTTTTTTTTTTTAAGATTTTTTAAAAAATTTATTTTTTTATTATTATTATTTTTTAAAAGATTTTATTTATTTGAGACAGAGAGAATGAGATAGAGAGAGCATGAGAGGGAGGAGGGTCAGAGGGAGAAGCAGACTCCCTGCCGAGCAGGGAGCCCGATGCGGGACTCGATCCCGGGACTCCAGGATCATGACCTGAGCCGAAGGCAGTCGCTTAACCGACTGAGCCACCCAGGCACCCTAAATTTATTTATTTGACAGAGAGAGCGAGGGAGCACAAGCAGGGGGAGTAGGAGAGGGAAAGGGAGGAGCAGGCTCCCCGCCAAGCAGGGAGCCTGACGCGGGGCCCGATCCCAGGGCCCTGAGATCATGACCTGAGCCAAAGGCAGACGCTCAACCATCTGAGCCACCCAGGTGCCCCCAGATATTAGATACTTTCTTAATCTAATTCTTCAATATTCTCTGATCCCTGAGGAGCCATAAATACAGCTCTTTATACCTTCCAACGTAAAGGGTAGTGATAGAGTTGGGTTTCTATATATGCTTGGGTTTTCAACTTTAGAATGTGAAGAACTATAAAGGAAATCTCTAAAATTTATCCTTTTTCTGCCACGCTTCTCAACCTTTTTGCTACCCTTACCCCCTTCTGGGATTCGGCTTATTCCTCAGAGTAACAATGGCTCACTATAGTGGATAGTCTCAATTAGGTTTAAGATGAGGGGACATAAGTGATTTAAAAGAGTCCATCTTTGACCTCCAGTTTCTGATATAGACAACCTGCCTCCTCATGGAGAATTATTGCTTCCGGGACTGCACAATGCATTCTTCTTCTTTTTATTGATGACTGAGTTTCCCTTTGGCTGTTTGAATACCTAAGGACTAAAAAGTCCAGCAAATGGTCAGTGTGTTCATATCCCAAACAAGCCCCCAAAAGCTAAGGATACAAGTGAGTCAGGTCCCCACCTCCGTCTGGTAGTTGATAGCAGTGAGGTGAAACTGAGGCTCATCTTCTATAAAACCATATTTTCAATGATTTGAAAGTCCCTGCCAGGTAGGGTCTTTTACAGTGTAAAAACCCAAGATTCTTCCTTGTTGTCAGAGATTACTCACTCTGCACCAAGGCTTACTCACAAAACTGAAGGTTACCTCTGTACCTTTCCAGTAAAAGTACATCCACATTCTGTGGGTTTGTGGAAACTTGTGAAATATCTTTTAATGAGAGTGCTGTGAATTTCGAATAGAAAGAAACAGCAGAAAGATACATTGTATCCTTATCAACATTGCTACTTTTATGGATAATTCAGCTACTTTTGTAAGTACTAGGTCTCTTTAAATTTACTAAAGATAGATTTCTTTGTTCATTGTTGACCAATGCATCAATTTAAGCTGTGAAACTTGTTGAAAGCTCACAGGTTAATAGAACAAAAGATGTTAGGGGAGTGGCAGATATCAGTTAGGGTTGCATGAAATATTACAGGTAAGGTAGGATGGAAAATGTCAGTGATTAGTAGAGCTGAATAAGATACCATGTGAGTTAGGGAATTTGAATATCAATTAACTCATGTTTCTTGTCATTGGTTTGTTATTAGGAAGTTCTGTGGGATTATTAATGATAGACACTTCACACTTGCATCGGTTTAGCAATTATTTATTGGACATACACTAAGTACTAGGCCATTTTATAATCTGGGAATGTTGAATGAATCCATATGTTTTGTTGGTTGGTAAAAGCGTCATTGTTAATCACTTGAAACATGCAACTCTAAAGTTGGTCAAAAAGTTTCAGGGGGCTTTTTTGAGGACTTGTTGATTCCAATATTAAGAAATGGACACAAATTATTTTTCTCCTTTAGTTTGTATTTTTTTGTTCTGCTTGGCTGTTTATCCTTCTCCTCTGCCTTCTTTAATGTCCCCCCAACCGAATAAAACAAAACAAACAAAAACAAACAAAATACAGAGAATTGATCTTCTGGTGAAACAATCAGTAATGGATGAACCTTTAGGTAGAAGATTCATTTTTGTCTCTCACTTGGGTTCATTAAAAAAATATTTGTTTAAAAATTAAACTTTTTATTTTAGAGATCTTAAGATAGATTGTGTTATTGATTTCTGGAGTTAATTTTAGAAGCGAGTAATGTAAGAGAACTCATTATGTATCCTGAGTTGGTATTAATATGGTGTAACCTGTTTGGCTTTCATTTAAGTGAATGTCACTGCATTCATCAGAAGCTGTTTCTCTTTTTAAATAAATTTATGCGGATACTTGATGTGTTCTAAATAAAATCCTGTGTTTATGCACAAGCTCCTGGATTTCCATAGGTTATACACTAGAAAATACGGTTAAAAGGTTATCTGGCTCAGAACCCGTAGAGGAGGCATTTTGTAGGATAAGCTTTCCAATATTCAATTTGAAGCAGATTCTAAAAGTAATTTATCATTTTCTCTTTGGCTCTCCACTTAAGTTTTTTCAACAAAGCTTAGCTATAATTGGAAGGGTGTAGTTGTGTGTGTATGTACATGTGTGTGCACGCGCGCGCGTGTGTGTATGTATTTTAAATATGAGTGCAGTTTTCCTGGATGTTTTAGTAGCTAATGTAATATAATTACCAAAATGTTATAATTTTAAAGGTATTCTTTTACATGACGTCTCTTGATGTTTCTTAGTTGTGCGCACATTCATCTTATTCAGTCGTTACACACAAAGCAAGTGAAAAGCCTGGGGCTAGCATAGAGAAGCTGGAACAAATATTTCTTTAAGGGGTGAGCAGAGGAAGAGGGAAATGTAATGAAACCAGGGTCCAACAATAAGTGCTAATATGTTCAGGAGAATTAACTCGCCTTTGAAGACACAAATCACACCATTCTAAGTCGGCGGAGTATATCAGCTATTCTTAAATGACAGTACATCTGTAGTTTCTTTGTTAAAATATATGCATATGTAAGATGCAGACATACGCTCTTTACCACATGGCAGATAAATTAATATAGGCATCCAGTTATGTGAATGTAAAATTAGACACCATAAGATAGATGAGTGGATCGTTATTTTTTATTTCCAACCTAGTAGGTCTTTCTTTATCGTTTCTAAGAAATATTGATGGCTTGGGTGCTGTGACTCATTTTAAGTAATTTAGGTTGACCGAACTGAAAGACTGGGCGGGCTAAAATAAGTGCAAAAATAATCCTATCCCTTTTACATTAAATAATTCTGGAATTGGAAGCATTTGGTCATTTGCCATAGTTCCTACACCAGTTAAGATCCCTCTGAAGGTGGTGACAGCTTCTGGCTTCCACTGCCCCCCTCCCTTTTCCTCTACCACCTCCTTCTTATAACCTGCCTTCCTTCCAACCTTCCTCTTTCCGTTCTTCTGTTCTTATTCAGCAGCTTTATTGAGCTATAATTCTCATTCCATATAATTCACCCATTTAAAGTGTACAGTTCGGTGATTTTAGTATATTCAAAGATCTGTGCAACTAATCGCAGAGCAACCACAATCTAATTTTAGAACATTTTCTTAGTAGTTAATCCCCATCACCCCTTTCCCTTCCCACAGCCCTAAGCAACTGTTAATCTACTTTCTGTCCCTCAATTTGCCTAACCCAAACCTTTCCTATAATGAAATCACATAGTATGTGGTCTTTTGTGACTGGCTCCCTTCACTTAGCATAATGGTTTCAAGGTGCATTCATCTCTAGCACGTATCTGTACTTCACACCTTTGTATGACTGAATAATAAAACATTGTGTAGATGTGCCACATGTCATTTACGTATTTATCAGATCATGGACATTTGAGTTGCTCCCATTTGGGGGCTATTATGAATAGTGCATTCACACATGTATGCAAGTTTTTACGTGATTGTATATTTTCATTTCTCTCGATTCTATAGCTAGGAGTGGAATTACTGGGCCATGCGGTAACTCTGTTGAACTTTTTGAGAAACTGCCATACTGTTTTCCAAGGGGGCTGAGCCATTTTATATTCCCACCAGCAGAGTAGGAGTGTTCTGATTCCTCCATATCCTCACCATCCCTCTGAATTTTCATGGTAATTTACATGTTTACCTCTGTTTACCTTTCAGCTCCCCAAATCTCCCGCCATTTGTACACAGGGTGTATGTCAGAGCTTCCAGCGCTTGGATACCCTGGTGTGGTAGCTAGCGTTACCCGTGGAGTCTCAGGCTGTAAACATTGTTGTCTGTTTCCCCCTGTATGCTCTTCAAATATTATTTTCAATTTGTACTATGATGTGTAAACAGGAAGCAAGGCAAACGAAACCAGGACCAACTCCTTTTGTGGATCTTCTTAGGCAACTGGGACTGGTTATGATCTCTAAAATAACTCCTGATGATACTAAACCTGGCCCATTCACAGTATGTACACAGACCAGAGACACTTGGAAAACCCCCACTTGTGAGAGCCGAAAGGGTTGCAAATGTGCCCGAGTTTCTCCAGTAAGCACTGATACCCACAAATGCTATCTTGCCCTATGTGGAGCATACATTATTGTTATCTCTGTAATTATGGCTGGCTCAGTCCTCTGAGAATTAGGTACTCAATATTGAATCAGAATTAAATCATGTCTTGGAAAATGCTCGGGTAGTCAGGTTGCTTTTATTCCTTCACTAGTGAAGAGAACACTAGTTATGGTTGAAAGGCTTCATTGGATTTGAGGTTATTATACTTAAGAGAAGCGTTTCCTCTCTGTTTTCTTTTATCCCCCTGCAAGAATCCTGACTCAGTGCAGTTCCTAAATGGAACAGTGCTTTGGGGACCTATGAAGAAGGCAGTCTGCAGGAATTGTTAATTATTTCTAAAAATAACTCTGGGAGACAGGCTAATGGTAATGACTGGGTTCTGGCACTTTATGGTTATAGCAACCACTTTTATATATTTTGATTCCTCCCCTTATGCTTAATTATCTCCATGTGGGCATTGTGATGGTGTGTCATTGAAAGTATTAAAAATTTAATTAATTGCTTGACAGTTGTATCTTGTAGAAACTGCAATAGTGGTAATCTTTTTACATTTTAAAATTTTTGGTTCAAACAAACCTAAATTTTTGGTTCAGATAAAACCTTCAAATTGCAAATTAGACACAGTAAAGTATAGCTACCAGTTACAGATTTTAGTGTTTTTATATTCTATAGCAACAAACTGCCAAGTCTAAACGAAAGTCAACTAACGCATTCTGTCCTTTCCTGATCTCTAGTATATATTCTACTGGAAGATTTTAAGCTTTGCTGTAGAGATATGGCTAGAATCAGAAGTTAAAAAAAAAGTATTCTGACAAGGCAAATATTTAATTACAAACCATAGAAGTTCAATATATTGAATGTGTCAGTGTTTGCATTTTATTGTCAGATGGTGTAAAATTTTATTAGTGTTCTATAATAATCATCGCTTACGCTGGCTTATGGTAATTTTCTTAGTATATTACCATTAGTTCTTTACATGGATCTGGGATTGTATCTACTAAGATAGAGTTTATCATTCAGTTAATCTGAAAATGAATAGATATTTTAAAATTAATTTTCAATGGTCTTTTGACATTACAGTGCAATGAGTCTAACTCAGTTTTTAAATCTCGACATAAAAAGTGCAAGGAAAAGATTTTACATAATGTTTTAGTATTGCCTTCTCTGTCATTTCAGATAAGACCCGAAATCCCTACTCCCGATGAGCTAGATGAAGACGAAGATGATGAGGGCGATGAGAAGGATGTGGATCTTTCTATTCCTGGCTCTTGCTATCTCAAACTGTTGTCACTTACTGCTCCTTTGGTCTTACCAGGTGACTCCTATATAGTGGCAGGGAAGCCAGCATTTTTCAGGGATTTTACCTGTCTGATTGTGTTCTTTTGTGATGTGTACATATGATAGCTTACTTTAATTATGGCTTACTTTCTGTCTGAAAGGCGTGACGTATCCATCTGTTGTAGAGGGACTGCCTGAGGTAGTGATGGTGTTCAGAACACACTGAAAAGCATTAGAGTCGAACAAAATTGAACCAGAAAACTATTTTAAACAACCATTTTCAGCGAGAAATTAAAATTCATTTCAAAAGCTATATTCTATGAGACCAATTTGCAATGGGACTTTAAGTCGCTGGCTCCAATAATAGTTCTTTATTCTATAAGCTAAATGAAAAGATGGTTAGACTCTTCAGAGACTTACTGGGTACTTTCATTTATGAATTTATTCTTTCTTTAGAATTATTCCAAAGATGGTATCAATATTTGAGAGCTGCAAATTAATGGTTTAAAAAATGGATTAAATTGTTTGATCATTCCATTTTGATAAAAAGCTGACAGGACCTTGACATTTAAAGAAATTATTCTAATTATATCTAATTATTCTAATTCAGTCTTAGCCAACATTTTGCCGAGCATGCATCTATTACCTTGTTCTGTCCCATTTCTACCTTAAATATACATGGATGTATAAAGTCAATTTCTGAAAATTAAGTTCAGTACACTCAAGAAATGTCATCTGGTCAATCATAATCTCAATATCCTATACTAGGGGACATTTTTTCCCTTGGTTTCACCCTACATAGAGATTTCCTGAGGAATTCAGGCAAATATATATTATCTAGTTTTAGACAAAGCTCCTGTCCCTTCCTTTTCTCTTGATGTCCAGAACAAGCCTTAAAGATTTATTCCATGGTCCTCTCTTCTGTTCTTCCCCACTTCCGGAAAGCTCTTCAGAGTCTAGGACCCCTTTGCTGTTTTAATAGTCCTAGGAAGGAAATAACTGTTATCCAGAGTTCCTCCTGTGTCCCAAAATCACCTTAGAGGGAAAAGTTCTTTTGGGCTTTTTAAATGACGTTGTTCCCCTTTCTCCACACCCTCTCCAACATTTGTTGTTTCTTGCCTTGTCAATTTTTGCCATTCTAACTGGTGTAAGGTGGTATCTCAGTGTGGTTTTGATTTGAATTTCCCTGATGGCTAATGATGTTGAACATTTTTTCATGTGTCTGTTAGCCATTCGTATGTCTTCTTTGGAGAAGTGTCTGTTCATGTCTTCTGCCCATTTTTTGACTTGATTATTTGTTTCTTGGGTGTTGAGTTTGAGAAGTTCTTTATAGATCTTGGATACCAGCCCTTCATCTGTAGTGTCATTTGCAAATATCTTCTCCCATTCTGTAGGTTGCCTCTTTGTTTTGTTGACTGCTTCCTTTGCTGTGCAGAAGTTTTTTATCTTGATGAAGTCCCAATAGTTCATTTTCGCTTTTGTTTCCCTTGTCTTTGGAGACGTGTCTTGAAGGAAGTTGCTGTGGCCGATGTCGAAGAGGTTACTGCCTATGTTCTCCTCTAGGATTTTGATGGATTCCTGTCTCACATTGAGGTCTTTCATCCATTTAGAGTTTAATCTGACATGGATGGAACTGGAGGGGATTATGCTAAGTGAAATAAGTCAAGCAGAGAAAGACAATTACATGGTTTCACTTATATGTAGAACATAAGGAATAGCATGGAGGACATTAGGAGGAGGAAGGGAAAAATGAACGGGGGAAATTGGAGGGGGAGACGAATCATGAGAGACTATGGACTCTAAGAAACAAACTGAGGGTTCTAGAGGGGAGAGGGGTGGGGGGATGGGTTAGCCTGGTGATGGGTATTAAAGAGGGCACATACTGCATGGAGCACTGGGTGTTATGCGCAAACAATGAATCATGGAACACTACATCAAAAACTCATGATGTAATGTATGGTGACTGACATAACATAATAAAAAAATAATAAATAAATGATGTTGTTCCTAGTGACGTGGGTCCGTCCCTCCAGTCCTGTATTGGAAAAAGGAGAAGGTGTGGTCAAGGCATGCTGTTGCTTCTCTCCTCTCAGGATGTGGTGGCCAGTAACCTGTTCTTCTGCGTCGTTTGTTCTTGTGCTTTGTTCAAGTGCCCTTCTCTGAGAAAGAAGGGGAGGCTTTGAGTTCAGCAACTGTATCTGTTTGAGAAAATTCAGTAATTAGACTCACATGAGGGTGCTGTAGATGCTGTCTGTGTCTGGCAAACCGTGTCCCCGTGGGCAAAGTTCTCTTTCTGTGCCTCACTTTCCCTGCAATGACCGGGCTAGTCAAAAAAGAACCAGGGGAAAGCACGAGCCTTAGGAATATGTACCCTAAAATGTATAGGGTGGAGAGTATAGATGAGATCTCTAGTGCCAGAAAGCCAGAAAACCCAGTTGCACTGAGTGTGAATGAATCCTGGTCCTTTTCTTCTCTTCTTGCCTTTTAAGTAGACGTAAAAGCAGCTGCAGCGTGAATCCAGTAATTTGCGTTATTTTAAGTGGGGATGTTACTGGTATTTATTTACTTTTTATTCTGACCGAATTTTAGACCTAAAAGAAGTTGCGAATACACTTTAGAGAGTTCCCGTGTACTTTTACCCCGCTGCACAACATCTCACATACCTTAGTTCGTTATTACAACTAGGAGATTCCCATGGGTACAAAGCAAGTAACCAAAGTATAGACCTATTATAGGGTTTCTCCCGCTGTTGGTGGTGGTGTTTTCCATATAGTATATACACTTTTTGGTTTAACTTTTTTTTTTTTCACTCAGCATAATGTCTTTGATATTTATCCAAATACTGGCCTATCTCAATTTTTTTTAATTGCTGAGTAGTATTCCACTGTGGTATGTACCAGTTTGTCCACTCACTTTTTAAAGGACATTGGGGTTGTTTTAAAAATTTATATCTAAGACCCTGTTCTACAAATTGTCAGCTCTTTTAAATTCTCACCTGGTCATCTGGAGGTACAGGGCCAGGCTCAGAAGCAGCAGAAAAATTCCTAGTTGCTGGCTTAGTGGTTGGGGAAAGATGGTGCTGTATGTATCGCTTATACTCATGGTATCGTACCCTCATTTAAACTGTTCTCGGGTCTGCAGTTAATTTGAGAATCCTTAGCTCTCTGAAGAGCTTGACAAGTAGACAAATTTGCATTCCGGAGTTAGTGTAAGTGCAGATGTGTACTTACCTCCTGACGTGTGTGAGCTTTTTGCCAAAATAGAATCCCTTCGGAGAAAGCGTGAAATTATCTTCTCTCACCATAGCTCCTCTGTCCTCCCGAAAATGATTCTTTGCTACATTCTGAAAAGTCTGTACTTAACACTCAGTGTGAAGCGGTCACACGTGTGCATGCATATTGGATGCAATTGGATGTTACTCATTTCTTTCATTTAGATGATGCATCGATCAGGGTCTTGACAGAAAAGGCACATTCAGATGGAGTCCAGGGACTCTTGACAGTTGTGTGGTCAGGGCTGAAGGAAATTCACAAGCAATGGTGTCTCATCCCAGAGTGGTTAATGCCTCTGGGCCTGAAGAGGTAAGGAAGGGGCATAACAGTTTGGAGAATTAGGGAGAGCATCTGTGTCATAATTAGTGCTGCCTAAGGGGGGCCAGGGCCTGCAGAAGAGGGATGCAGGCAACTGGTAGCAATCCTGCAGGAGGGGGTCTGGGGAATATATGCCCTGACCTCACTCTGTTTCCACCCTCTGGCCTCCTGCAAGTGTCTCCCATTGGATAAAGCCAACTGGAAGCCAAAGCACAAGGGAGCCTGTGGATGCAGTTGTTAAAGGTCATTCTTCCAGGTCACTGAGCAGGGTTGAGAGGGCAGAGGGTGGGTCTGGAGGGGTAAATGGAAAACATCCCACACAGGTGTTCTCCGGGCTGTGGATGGAGAAGCATGGTCGCATCTGCGAAGGTTCTATATAGGAATGACAGATCTGGGCACATAATAGATACTCTACTGAGCACTCGCTGCCTTTAATTTAATCATGGTCATTTAACACAGACTTTTCAATCTACTAAGAATGAAATTCCAGTTTCGTCAGGTGGACCCTTCTTTTTTGTTCCTATGAGAGGCACATATAGTGGTTTTCTTTTTTGTTTTCCACACATTTGTTTAGCTTTCATGTGTTTGTTTTTGTTTCTGCATTGGCAACCTCTAGTGGTCCTTGGAAAAATAACACTTGAATATGAACCTATAGTCTTATCAAGTATTTTGTTTGGGTATCCTATTGTCTTCTGAGCCCATATTTCTGTCTATAATAAGTAGAAATGTTAAGCAATAATGTTATTCCGTGTGTGGTGAAAAATCACTGGAAGATGTTAGGGAAGGCAATGACATAAAATCCTGGCTTCCAGGCAGAGGATGGTTTGTGGGGTGGTCCTGAGGAGAAGACACCAAGAAGCTAGTTTTTAAATTTGGCCCGATGAAGAAGAGAGAAGATAATAACTGACCAAGTAGCAGCGAAAATGGAGAGAAATGGATGGATCTGGGATATATTTTTGAAGGCAGATCTAGAAGGATTTGCTAATGGATTACTTGTGAGAAGTAGGAGAAAGAGAGGAATTAAGAATGTCTCTGTTTTTAAGCTTGAGTAACTGGGTGCCATATTCTAATTTGGGAAAACTAAGGAAGGGATGGGGATCAAGAGTTCCCTGTTTACTTTGTGAAGTTTGGTTTGAAATATTGCTCTATGTCTGTGTATCTGTGTGTGTATAAGTATATACGGCAAGTGTATATATGTTTATATACTTACATATATATGTATACAGCAAGTATATATATACTTACACACACACACGCATATAGGAGTTAAGAATGAATGATTGATTCTCTCCTAACATACTATATTTACTCTACTTCTGATTTCCTTTCATCTCTTTCAGCTTTGGAGGAATTTTTTACATCTCTTGTGAAGCAGGAAATGGTGAATATGCCCCGAGGAGTGTATCACTCTGCATTAAAAGGAGGTGTCCGGTCAGACCAAGGAAAAACTGTAGCAGGAATCCCCAATTTTATATTGAAAATGTATGAAACCAATAAGCAGCCAGGTCTGAAACCTGGCCTTGCAGGTAAGTGCAGTACATAGTATCAAGGTACAGGTTGTTTTGTTTTGTTTTGTTTTGCTTATCACACACTGAGCATTTTATTTATTTGTGTGTGTGTGTGTGTGTTTATATTACTAAATACTTAGGATTTTTTTTTATTAGCATATAATGTGTTATTTGTTTCAGGGGTACAGGTTTGTGATTCATCAGTCTTACACAGTTCACAGTGCTCACCATAGCACATACCCTCCCCAAAGTCCATCACCCAGCCACCCCATCCCTCCCACCCCCCTCCACTCCAGCAACCCTCAGTTTGTTAAGAGTCTCTTATGGTTTGAGATTAAGAGCCTCTTATGGTTTGTCTCCCTCTCTGGTTTCGTCTTGTTTCATTTTTCCCTCCCTTCCCCTATGATCCTCTTATTTCTCAAATTCCTCATATCAGTGAGATCATATGATACTTGTCTTTCCCTGATTGACTTATTTCACTTAGCATAATACCCTCTAGTTCCATCCACATCGTTGCAAATGTCAAGATTTCATTTTTTGATGGCCGCATAATATTCCAGTGTGTGTGTGTGTGTGTGTGTGTGTGTGTGTATGAAGGTGTAGGTTTTTAATGTAAGGATGTAACTTCCACTTCCAAGACCGATGTGATAGGTCATGGCAAATCACCACTGCTGCTGACATTTTGACACAACTGGACAAATGACCAAAAAAACCCACATTTTAAAGGTATCAGAGAACTGTAGAAGCAAAGACAGGTAGACTAGAACTACAGAATGGGGAGAAAGAGCACTTTAGGACTGTGCCCCCACTGCCCCATGGGAGATAGTCACTGATTTTGGTTGTGTGCTAGGATTGGGACTTGGCCCAAGAAGAGGTCTGTTGGAGTATAGAGGAACCAGTGGAGCTTTTAGTGGTTTCATGGCTTTAGAGTGATGTGATGGCTCATTTTCTATGTCAGCTTGACTGGGCTAAGTGATACTCAGATAGTTGGTAAAACATTACTTCTGGACGTCTTTGAGTGTGTTTCCAGAAGAGGTTAGCATTTCAATCAGTAGACTGAGGAAAGAAGGTCACTCTCACCAATGTGGGTGGGCAACATCCATTTCACTGATGGCCTGACTAGAGAGCTAGAAGAAGGGTGAATTTGCTCTTTCCTTAGCTAGGACATCCATCTTCTCTGAATTACACTGAATTACTGAATTACACCACCAGCCTTCCTGGATCTCCAGCTTGCAGACAGCAAGATCATGGGACTTCTTAGCCTCCATAATCTTGTGAGCCAATTCCTATAATAAATCTCCCCATATAGAGAGAGAGAAAGGTGGAGGGGAGAGGGAGAGGTGGGGAGAGAGAGATTGAGATTGAGATTCTGGTTCTCTGAAGACTCTGACTAATAGAGGTGAGAAACTAGAGATTTTTCTCATAAGCTATCTGACTGAATTTTGAGTTTGCACGGAAAGTTAAAGAACTAGGCTGGTGCTTCTGAGAGGCGAAGTGAAATCTCCAGCCTCCCTGTGCTTAGGAGCGAGGAGAGTGGGCCTGAAAACAAAGCACACGAGTAGTGAATTGATACTGAAGAGTTACACCTCTTTTCACCTGGGGGCACTTACTTAGTCTGGCCTCAACTAGAGACTGAAATTCAGGCTTGACCTTAACAAGAGGCTGGTGCAGGAGGCAGAGAAACCAACAGAGACCTTGTCATTCATATGGTGTCTGAGTGGTAAAACCGGGGACTTGTGGGACCTCAGACACATAGCCTATTTCTCCCTCAAGATACTTGTCAAATTTCGAAGGTTTATGGGATGGGAGGTTAAAGAGCTAAACTGAAAACTTTGGAGGACACATCTGAATCTCATAAGCTTTTCATATTGAGGAGACCAATTAGGATGTCAGATGAAAATCTTGGGGGAGGCATGCCCTAGGAACAGGGTTGAACCAGAGGGAGACTGAGATTTACCAAAGCTATAATCAAGCCTAACCCAGTTCAATCTCTGATTCAATTTAAATCAGTCCTTTGTTCTATCTACCTGAAAGAGGGGAGGAGAAACTCCTCTCTGAGTAAAAAAAATAATATCATTTAGGTTTTCTGTGCTTCCTTTGTATACTGTCCAGTATTCAATGAAAAGGAATGTATGAAAAAGAAAAAAGCTTTGAAATGAAGGGGACATTTCATGGAGATAAAGAAGTCATTCCACTAAGAAATTATCACAGTTCTAATCAGTGTACACAAAATAGCATAATTTTTAAAATATATGAAAAACATTCACACAACTAAAAAAAGACAAAATGGACAAACCTACCAGAAGGAAGGTGGGTGGGGGCCTGGCTTAATAGGTGATGGGGATTAAGGAGTACACCTGTTGTGATGAGAGTCAGGTGTTGTGTGTAAGTTTTGAATCACTCTGTTGTACACCTGAAACTAATATTATACTCTGTTAACTGGAATTTAAATTTAAAAAAAAATGGACAAACCTACAATAATAGTGGGAAACGTTAAAACAGTTTTTTAAAGATTTTATTTATTTATTTTTGAGAGAGAGAGATTGAGCACAAGCATAGACCAGGGGGAGGGGTAGAAGCAGACGCCCCACTGAGCAGGAAGCCTGACATGAGACTCGATCCCGTGACCTGATCTGAAGGCAGACACTTAACTGAGCAACCCAAGTGTCCCTAAAAAATGTTTTAAAGTGAGATACCTGGGTGGCTCAGTTGATGAGATCAACATAATCTTGATACTGAGTACAAGAAGGGAATATTATAAAGCAGTCTTTTCCATTATGCAAAGTTGTAAAAATACCCAAAAAATATATTAGAAAATTGAATTTAGCAATACAGAGGATAATACATAACAACTAAGAGAAGTTAATTTAATGTTTGAAAATCAGTATAATTCAGTATATTAATAGAAAAAGGCAGAACAATCTTTAGATGATCTCAATAGATGCAGAAAAAGCCTTTGAAAAATTTTGTTCCCATTCATGATGCAAAAAAGACTGTTGGGGCGCCTGGGTGGCTCAGTCGTTAAGCGTCTGCCTTCGGCTCAGGTCATAATCCCAGGGTGCTGGGATCGAGCCCCGCATCGGGCTGCCTGCTCCGCGGGAAGCCTGCTTCTCCCTCTCCCCCTGCTTGTGTTCCCTCTCTCACTGTCTCTCTCTCTGTCAAAAAATAAATAAAATCTTTAAAAAAAATAAAAATAAAATTTTAAAAAGAAAGACTGTCATTAAACTATGAATGGAAGGGAACTTTTTAAAATTCTCATAAAGAACATCTACAATGCTGTCTTTGTACTTCATACTGAGATATTGAAACCTTTACTCCTGAGATTGGGAAAAAGATAGGGATGTTTGTTATAAGCACTATTTTTCAGGATTGTAATGAAGATTATAGCTAGTGTAATAAGCCATGAAAAATAAATAAAAGTCATAAGGATTAGAAAGGAAGAGGTAAAATACTAATTATTTGCAGGCAAAAAATTAGCCATTAAAATAGTCATCAGTGGGGTGCCTGGCTGGCTCAGTTGGTAGAGCATGCAACTCTCAAACTTCAAGCCCCCATGGCTGGGAGTAAAGCTTAGCTTAAAAACTTTTCTTTTTTTTTAAAGACTTTGTTTGAGGCGTGCCTGGGTGGCTCAGTTGGTTGGGCAACTGCCTTCGGCTCAGGTCATGATCCCGGGGTCCTGGGATCGAGCCCCGCATCGGGTTCTCTGCTTGGCGGGAAGCCCTGTTCTCCCTCCCTCATTCCCCCTCCTTGTGTTCCCTCTCTCATGGTCTCTTTCTGTCAAATAAATAAATAAATAAAAATTAAAAAAAAAAAAAGACTATTTATTTGAGAGAGAGAGAGCACAGAGGGAGAGCGAGAGGGAGAAGCAGACTCCGTGCTGAGCAGAGAGCCGGATGTGGGGCTGGATCCCAGGACCCTGAGATCATGACCTGAGCTGAAGGCTGATGCTTAAGTGACTGAGCCACCCAGGGTCCCCTGTAAAGCTTAGTTTAAAAAAAAAAAAAAATTCATTAGTGATTACTCAATTAAATAGTCATTATTTGTAGACGATTGTATAATACATGGAAAATCCAAAATAATCTACAGATGAATTAGGATTAGTAAATGAATTCAGCAAGGTTACTTATACATACAAAGGTCAACATACAAATCAATTATGTTTTTATATACCATAATAAAAAAAGAAATTAAAAGATTGTACCCTTTATAACAGCACTGAAAAATATTAATTACCTAGGATAAATTTAACAGAATGCATAAAACCTTTACACTGGAAGCTACAAAATATTATGGAGAAAAAATTAAAGACATCCTAATAAATGAAGTGATATACAATGTTGATGGACTAGAAGACTCTAGTTTGTAAAAATGTTAATTCTCTTAAATGAATGTATAGATTCATTCCAGTCCCTAGCAATATGACAAGCTGATTCTAAAATTTGTGTGGAAATGGAAAGGCCAAAATTAGCCAAAGTAATGTTGAAGAACAACACCAAAATAGGAGGATATACATTACCAGATATCAAGACCTATCAGAAAGCCACAATAATTGACAATGTGGTATTGGTGCAAGGATAGACAGATTGACCAATGAAGAATGTAGAATGTCCAGAAACAGACCCACATATCAAGGTCACCAGATTTCTTACCTAGGTGACCCTGTAATGCTGTGGAGAAAAGGGATGATCTTTTCAATAAATGATCCTATAATTAAAATCCATAATTACAAAAATAACAAATTATATTAAAATCAAGGACACATGTTAACCAAAATCTATTATTATAGAGCACTTGAAGGCAGGCCATGGAATGCAAAGAAGGTATTTATAAGACATATATCTGATAAAGGACTCAATTTAGATTATATCAGGTATTTTTTGCAAATTAATAAGAAAAGCACTAAAAAAAAAATTGGAAACAGAATTGAACACAGCCTCCAAAAGAAGAAATTCCAATGTCCAATGAACATTGAGTCAACTTCATTATCAGAGAAATGCAAATTAAAGCCATAGTAAGATACCATACCATACTTAACCAGGTTGGCTAAAGTGAAAAAAGATGGAAGGCAAAAAGTATTGGTAAATATGTGGAGCAACCCGAACTGGGGCTGGGAATGTGAATTAGTACAACCACTTTGCAAAACTGGTTCTGAACAAATTCATACCCTGTTTTACCTAGTTATTTCACTCTAGGGATAAACCTAAATGAAATCCCAAAAAGACATACTGTAATGTCCATAGCAGCATTATTTGAGTGGCCTTAAACTTGGAAGCTGTCTAAATACCTATTGACTGTAAAATGGATAAATAAATTGTGTTATATTCACGTGATGGAATATAGATGGAATGAACAGACTACAATTGCGAATAACGTGGATGATTCTCGCAGTGATTTTTTGAGTGAATGAAGCCAGATATAAAAGCATATATACAGTCTAATTCCATTTATATAAAGTACCAAAGTAGGCAAAGTGGTTGTTAGCAGATTTGTACATTTGGGGTGGGGTGGACGTGACTGGAAGGAGACATGAGCAAGGTTTCTGGGATGTGGACAATGGTTTGTTTCTTGATCTGGGTGCCAATCACATGTTCAGTTTGTGAAAATTCATTGAGCTCTATGCTTACGATGTGTACTTTTCTCTGTGTATATCATACTTCAATAGGAGATATTTAAAAATGTAATGATCTCTATGTTTTAAGTTATTTCAGTTCTTGAGTGTGTCTTCTTATTGGCTCACAATTACCCAGATAGCTTCCAAGACTACTTCTAGCATTTGGCTGTCTTCCTTTGCTTTTCAGTTGACACTGGGGGCCAGCTGGAGCTGGAAGTTCAGTTTGAGAACTTAGTTGACCAGAGTGGGGAGGACAGGGAGGAGAAAGGTTAGAAGAAGAGGAGGAGGGAGGAAGAAGGGGAGAGTGATTGCATGTAGGGATGAAGGAAAACTTGTTCACTTGTGGGTATAACCTAAAGGAACCCCTGCAGGAGTTCACGAGGATTGGTATGTGTAAGCATTTCTCTTTAATTGGAATTTCTTCTTCTTCTTCTTCTTTTTTTTTTTTTTAAGATTTATTTATTTAGAGAGCGCACACAAGCGACGGGAGGGGCAGAGGGAGAGAGAGAATCCTCAAGCCAACTCCTTGCTGAGTGGGGAGCCCCACGTGGGGCCCAGTCGCAGGACCCTGAGATCATGAACTGAGCTGAAATCAAGAGACAGATGCTCAACCACCTGAGCTACCCAGGCACCCTATTTGGAATTTATTCTTAAAAATTTTTAAAAATCTCTGGAAGTAACAGCTAATAAAATTTAAAATAAATCATGAATTGTAAATTTGTTCATTTATTTACAAATGAATAAGGCTGATAAATAAGTGATAATTTGAATATGGTAACTGCTAACTTCTTACATCTCTTCTATTTTTTCTTTCCGTAGACACCAGTAGTCAAAAATCATAATTTGCTCAGCAGATTATTTTGATTTCTGAATCTCTCTATCCAGGGGCGCCTGGGTGGCTCAGTTAAGCATCTCCCTTCAGCTCAGGTCACGATTCCAGGGTCCTGGGATTGAGCCCCACATTGGGTTCCTTGCTCAGTGGGGGGTCTGTTTCTCTCTCCCCCTCTGCCCCTCCCCTTGCTCTTGTTCTCCAGTGTGCACGCTCTCTCTCCCTCTCTCCCTCAAACAAATAAATAAAATCTTTTAAAATAAATAAATAAATCTCTCTATCCAGATTGATTGAATATGGATTACTGAGACTATGGGAACCTAATTAATGAAGTTTTTCCGTAAGAAATTTTTTTATAAATTGTTTTTTCCCCTCAGGTGGTATGTTATTTTGTTACGATGTTTCAACCTATCAGAGTAAAGATGGCAAACCATTGAATCGACTGATGGCCAGTAGAGGGCGAAGTTTCAAGCAGACCTCACTTGCTCTAGTGCATGAGGTAGGTGCCTCCCCATGCTGTGTAACAGGTTCCTCTCTCTTTGTATATGTTTAGGGGTTTCTCCCTTAAGTTTATGATCATGAAATTTAGTGTGTGTTCATTTTATTTTTTTCAAGGATTTTATTATTTATTTGAAAGAGAGATAGCACGAGAGAGCATGAGGTGGGGCGGGGGAAGGAGAAGCAGGTTCCTCACTGAGCAGGGAGCCCGGTGCTGGGCTCGATCCCAGGACCCCGGGATCATGACCTGAGCTGAAGGCAGACCCTTATGTAACTGAGCCACCCATGCACCCCTGTCGGTTGCTTTTAAAGGTAACCAAAATAGTTGACTCAATTGAATACTAAAATATTTGGAAGTGTTTCTGAAAGAAAGTAGCATGCTTTTCCCACTGCCCAGCCTTATTATTAGGGAGTAGTATGTAGGAATTTGGTTTATTTCATCATTGTTTAACTTGTATTGTTCAGAATAAATACCAGCTTATTATTTAAAGAAATAATCTTGCCTGTTTCTTGATTTGAATCCTTTACAAGTATGTAGGGCACCAGTGTTTATATATTTTGTGAATGTGGGGCATTAACAGTAAATAAAAGTGTTTAAGGAAAAAAACCCTCTGGTTTTAGTGTTTATTCTGTTTTTCCTTTAGGCTACCCTTTTAAAATAAAGTTATGTGGTGCCATGAGATGATTTGTATAGAGTCTGATCATATCATATTATAGCAACACCAGAGGGAAGAGAGAATCCAGAGAGCACGTGGGAAATGTGTGCTTTGGTGTTATCTTTTATTAAACATTTTACTACCGTTACTCATTCAGGTGTATATAAATTAAAATAAATGAATAACAAAGTATCATAGCAAAGAGGTTTATTTTATATAATTTAGACATGGTAGGTTATGTACCACTTATAAATGAAGATAGGAGTTGTAAAACATTTAATGGTTTGATGTAAACTTAATTAGAGCTACTACAGTATATTTGTACTAAATCTCATTTTGGTGCGTAATTTATAAATCTTGGCATCACTAATTTGGCTGGATTATGTGCTGCATCCTCTCTGTTGCCACCAGTAGCATATCCAGTTTTTAGAGATCTGTCTTTATCCTGTGCCACCCATCTTTCATATATTTAATTAGAGTTGCAGTTATGTAAATATTTGGTTCAAAGCCTTTTTTGTATAATTCGGTGTCTTCGCTTAACTAAGGAGGGACTAAAGATCTGGGAGGAAAAGAGGTCTAATTTTATGAAAGAGAGAACATAGGTGATTTCTAGATTTGTTATCCTTAACAGCTTTTTACTTGCTATGGAGAAGGGAGAGATTTGGTGCCTTTTTGTGTTTTTAAGCTGTGTACCTAGGAGATTGAAGGATACTTAACCAAAGTGTTAAGTATTGGTGGAAAGCTGATTTTAGAAGTCACCATCAGAACAGAAACAAGAAAAAGTGTTAATATGAGGAGGAGCAGAAGGCAATCTAATAAGTTTCAGCAAATGGCATCCAAACTTATGAGGTGTGCCTTGGATATGAACAAAGTATTTGGGTTAAAATACTTGCTGCTTGTGTTGTAGAATGCCTAGAAAATTTCAAAGAGATGAGAAAATCATTATTTTAGGAGTCAGTTGGAAGATCTATTGGATAGAATTTTGTCGAATCTATGGTAGGATTTTAGTTTGGATTCATCTTGCAATTCATTTAAAAAAAAGGGCAGAGATAAAGAATGAGTCATACAGTATCTCAAACTAGGTGACAACAAATAATACGAGTTTTAAAATCTGGTTAATCAGAATAATTGCAATGATAATAGCTGATAACCAGCTCAGGTTTCTTAAAAATTGCTATATATAGGGGCGCCTGTGTGGCTCAGTCGTTAAGCGTCTGCCTTCGGCTCAGGTCATGATCCCAGGGTCCTGGGATCGAGCCCCACGTCGGGCTCCCTGCTCAGCGGGAAGTCTGCTTCTCCCTCTCCCACTCCCCCTGCTTGTGTTCCCTCTCTCGCTGGGTCTCTCTCTGTCAAATAAATAGATAAAATCTTTAAAAAAAAAATTGCTATATATATATATATAAATTTAATCTCTACAGTAACACTGTGAGGTTGGTACTGCTAATGTGCTTGAGATCACAGAGCTCATAAGAACAGGAGCCTGGATGGGGCGCCTGGGTGGCTCAGTTGATTAAGCGACTGCCTTCGGCTCAGGTCGTGATCCTGGAGTCCCGGGATCGAGTCCCGCATCGGGCTCCCTGCTCGGCGGGGAGTCTGCTTCTCCCTTTGACACTCTTCACACTCGTGCTCTTTGTCTCTCATTCTCTCTCTCAAATAAATAAATAAAATCTTAAAAAAAAAAAAGAAAAAAACAGGAGCCTGGAAACAACCAGGCAGTGAGACTCAGGGTGATCCTTGAACTACCCTACACCATCCCAGGTTAAGCAGAGAGCATTTTAAAAGTATCTTTGGATCTTCCCAAGATGACTCTAGTATTTCCTTACTCTTCTCCTTGCTTCTGGTCTTTACTTTGTTGGGATCCTTCTGGTATTGTTGCAGGTGACATTTCTTCAAACTTATTTGGGTTCTCATTATTGCTTCTGAGTCTTTTTATTTTAAAAATTTCTGTCATGAGAGTTTCATTTGGTTTATTCACCCATCGATGGACCCTTGGGTTGTTTCCAGTTTTTGGCAATTATGACTCAAGCCACTATAAGCAATTCTCATATAGGTGTATGTGTGGACATCTGTTTTCATTTCTTTTGAGTAAATAAAGATGTAGGAGTGGGATTTCTAGGCCATATGATAAGTGAATGTAACAAACTACCAAACTTTTCCTAGTGACTGTCCCATTTTGAGTACCCACCAGCAACGTACGGGAGTTCCCTTTGCTCTGCCTCTTTGCCCATACTCTTCAGTTTTTTAAAAGCTAGCCATTCTCGTACATGGAGAGTGGTTTCTCTTTTGTGGTTTTGTGTTTCCTTAATGGCTGTTGATGTTAGCATCTTTTTATGTTTTTTTTTTTTTGCCAGTCGTACCTTTTCTTCCATGAAGTATTCTGTTGTTTTGCCTGTTTTTTTTTTAACCAGGTTTTTCTTTTCAAGTGAGAGATCTTTATATATTCTGGTATAAATTCCTTATTAGAAATGTGTTTTGCAAATGTGGTGTTTTATTGTTTTTGTTTGTTTACCAAATCTGTAACTTGTCTTTTTATTTCCTTGGCAGTGTCTTTTGAGGAGCAAATGGTTAGCTTTAAAGAATTCCCAGTTTATCAAAGTTTTCTATTCATAGTTCTTGTGTTCTGTCTAACCCGAAGCCTCAAAGATCTTCTGTTTTCTTTTTTTTTCTCCTATATTTTCTTCTTTCTTTATTTTTTAAAAAATCGAGGCATAATTAATGTGCTATGAAACCCACTCATTTAATGTGTGCAGTTCAGTGGTGTTAGCTCTTCACAGTTGTGAAACCATCAGCACAATCCATTTTAGAATGTTTTCATCCCACCAAAAAGAAATTCTGTACCTACTAGCAGAAGACTCCCATTTCCCTCTTTCCCTAGCCTCCAGGAACCACTAATCTACTTTCTGTTTCTACAGTTCCTGTATTTTGGACATATCATGTAAATGGAATCGTACAATATGTGGTCTTTTTGTCTGACTTTTTCACTTAGTATATAATATTTTCAGAGTTTATATATGCTGTAGCATGTGTCAGGACTTCATTCTTTTTTATGGCCGAATAATATTCCATTATGTGAATCTACCATATATAGGTTATCCTTTAGTTCCTTGATGATCTCCTGTGTTTAAATATAGAAGTTTTATAGTTTACAGTTTACATTCTAGCCGAGGATCTACGTGAGTTAACTTTTCATGTGATATGAGTTATATTTATTGAATATACTACCCTTTCTTTCCCGAGGCACCGCTGTAGAAAGTCATTTGTTCATATGTATGGGTCTACTTCTTCTTTTTTTTTTTTTTTTTTTTAAGATTTTATTTATTGGGCGCCTGGGTGGCTCAGTTGGTTAAGCGACTGCCTTCGGCTCAGGTCATGATCCTGGAGTCCCGGGATCGAGTCCCGTATCGGGCTCCCTGCTCGGCAGGGAGCCTGCTTCTCCCTCTGACCCTCCCCCCTCTCATGTGCTCTCTGTCTCTCTCATTCTCTCTGTCTCAAATAAATAAATAAAATCTTAAAAAAAAAAGATTTTATTTATTTATTTGAGAGAGTGAGAGCTAGAGAGAGTGAGACAGCGTGAGCACACACACAGGGGAGGCAGAGGGTGAAGCAGACTCCCCACTGAGCATAGAGCCCGAGGCAGGGCTCAATCCCAGAACCCCGGGATCAAGACCTGAGCCGAAGGCAGATGCTTAATCGACTGAGCTGTCCAGGCACCCCTGCATGGGTCTACTTCTGCACTCAGTTGTATTCTCTTGATCTATGTGTGTATACTTTAACCAAAACCACATAGCTTGATTACTGTTGCTTTATAAAAAGTCTTTAAATCAAGTAATACGAGTCCTCCAATTTTGTTGTTTTAAAATTTGGCTATCTCGGGCCTTTGGCTTTTCCATGTAAATTTTAAATCAGCTTTGAGAAACCACAAAAAAGCCTGCTGTAATTTTGGCTAGAAATGTATTGAATCTGTAGATCAATTTGGGAGAGAATTGGGATCTCACTAATAATGAGCCTTTCAACTCATTTATATATATCTTTCCATTAATTTAGGTCAGTGTTTTGTTTTATTACAAATCCTATGCATATTTTGTCAGATTTAATGAGTTTTGCATGTCCCTAAGTATTTTGATGCTACTGAATCAAATTGTTTTTTCGTTTGTCTTAATTTGCAACTGCTCCTTGCTAGTATATAAACATATAATGGATACTTTTATATGACTTTACTAAACCCACTTACATATTCTTGTTGCTTTTTTGTAGCTTTTTTTTTTCTTCTTGCCTGATTACACTGTATAGGGCCCTCCAGGATAGTGTTGAACTGGAGTGGCAAGAGGAGACATTTCTTATCTTATACATAGTCTTGCAGGAAAACATTCAGTGTCTTAACATTAAATATGATGTTATATTTAGCTTATTTTAGTATAAAGATTTTGTAGATATCCTTTATCGGGTTCGCAAAGTTTCCTCTTATTCCTAAATTGCTGAGAGTTTTTATCACAAACGGATGTTGAATTTTGTCAAATGTTTTGTTCTATGTCTATTCAGAAGATTGTATACTTTTCAGACTTGTTGATATGATGAATTATTTTGTCTAAGTGAACCCAGTCTTCATTCCTAGGAAAAACTCCATGTAATCGTAATGTATTATCCTATTGATATATTGCTGAATTTGCTTTGCTAGTAATATTTTTTTTTTAAAGATTTTATTTATTTATTTGAGAGCGAGAATGAGAGAGAGAGAGAGAGCATGAGAGGGGGAGGGTCAGAGGGAGAAGCAGACTCCCTGCCGAGCAGGGAGCCTGATGGGGGACTCGATCCAGGGACTCCATCCAGGTATTCATGACGGATATTGTTCTATAGTTTCCTTTTATTGTCTTTGCCTGGTATGTTTGTGGAATGCTCTCCTAATAAATAATTTTTCCTTAAATGTTTGGTGGAATTTTCCAGTGAAACCATCTGGGCTTGGCGTTTTCTTCAGGAATGTTTATAACTATGAATTCAATTTATTTAATATGTGAGTCTGTTCAATCTATCCATCTTCCCACTAATCCTGACGGGGGGTGTGTGGGTGGCAGCCTACATGACAGTTAGTGTCTGTCTTCTTCTGTAAAGTGTGAAGTTTATAAAATCGTGGAGCTTGTTTCGTAGCTCCAATGCCTGGCATTCCTGGCTCATTAGCAGATACTTCATAGACCTTTGTCGAGTTAATGATTCAGATCCCTTTGAAACGTGGGTGTGCCTTAGAGTTTGTCTTTGCATTTAGTGTGATGGTTTCCTTTTTCCAGAAATGTTGTTATGAAGTTGATGGTGAATCTAATAATCATTGAGGTCTTACTAAGAAGTGACATTATTATAATTTGAATGGCTTTTATTTGTTGTTTTATGTCATTACTCATTTCTATGCATAGATGTAGCCTTTCCTTCCTGCCAGAGATTACATATCCTTATAGGATACGCTATGGCCTTCCTAGTGTCTACAACTATAGATGGGTGAGTGTGTGAATCGGGAAAAGAGCTTTGTTTTGAATGTCCTGAAGGCTCTGCTCTTCATATCCTGACGTATTTTGCTTTATGTAATTGTCAGTATTTCTCAAGGACTGTGTTCATTAAATCAAGTAATTTTCATTATGGAGAACTAGTTATTTAACCTGTGATGAATTCTTTTGGAGATTATTCTAGTCCCTTCTTTTTGAAAACTTTTTTTTTTAATTGGCTTTTCTTAAAGTGAAACTCTCCCATGGGACTTTTAGAAGATTCACAAATCTAAGTCTGCTTTGACTTTGACCTGACATACCAGAAGTTCTGTATAATCATTGCCCTGTTTAGATTTTTCTAAACCTGAAGTGCCCCACCCCCCTTCTCTGCTCCTTTGAACCGGGGACAAGCAGGGTTCATTTCAGACCTACCAGGGCTTCTCCAGCCTCAAGTGAGGTCCTCTTCTGCTCTGATGTATAACTATACTTTCTCATCCTGAGACTGATTTGATTCCTCTTGATAAGGAAGCTGAAGGTGAATGACAAGTTTCCTTCCCTGAAACTTGCTGCCTGTCTTGTCATCCTTCAGCATTTCTAACTCTGACGTGACACTCTCACCTAAATGGGATGATAGTGATTTGTCCCTGGATCAGAATGGCAGTCTTGCTTCATTATTTCCTCCATCTTTGGGTACTTGCAAATTTTCCTGATCCTGCTGCTGCCCCCCAACCAGATTTCTGCCTCTGCATTAGGTAATGAGCTCTTTTTTCATGTTTATTTCAGCAAAACCGTATCTGGACTTATTGGCAGCACTATTCTGAATGAAATCTATCTTTTCCTTCCTTCCTTCCTTCCTTCCTTCCTTCCTTCCTTCCTTCCTTCCTT
>NW_023270757.1:262239-276528 GCF_011800145.1 Mirounga leonina | reverse complement strand
CTTCCTTCCTTCCTTCCTTCCTTCCTTCCTTCCTTCCTTCCTTCCTTTTGTATTGATCATCATTTGATTCTTTTTGCCCTATAAATTAATTTTATATTTCTTCTGCCTTCTGTGGATTTTTTCCCTAGCTGCCCAGAAATAGGTGGGATATAACCAACCCATCATTTGAAATACAAGGAATATATTTGCTGTTTTCTTTCAGTTCCTTCTTTATTTAAAAACATATTTCTTAGGAAGAACGTGGAGTAGCATTAGCATTCATGCAATATGAAACAATTAGATGGAAATTCTGAATAGTAATTGGGAGAAGTAGTATCTGTGCTTATTACACATTCCCCTTAGAAAATACTGTGAAAAGTATGGTTTGCTGAATTTTAGAGACTCCATAATTACCATGTGATGTGAGTTGTTATGGTAACTGGGTTTTCCCCCCTCCTATTAAATAACAGAGTAAGTAAATGGTTGCTTGAGATGTGATTGAATTGTCGGCTTTCAAGCTAATGTTATCCTGATGGGGGAGGGGAGGAGAGATGGACTGAGAGCGAGAGGATGAGGGAGAGAAATTTTTAAATGCCCAGAAAGCACCCACAAAGAGATGAATGTCATTTTACTTTGAAAATTTGTCCTCTCCAAGCCCTCCCTCTTGTCCTTCAGTCACTATTAGTCAGGAGACAGGAATAACAAAATTATTTTTGTGTCACTAAGATTACTATTGACAGAAAATTGAAGGCTATTATATCTTACATATAAACAGTGGGACACTGAGTAGCTCTGGGTCTCTAACACTCAGTACAAATGGTTTTTCTTCTGGGAATGTGGGAGGAGTGTGTGTATGTCACAGACTGAATGTAGTAGCTCAGTGTTTGTGGGTCTGTGTATCAACTGATATTAAATACTTTTATTCTTTTGATAATAAATACATCTGGGGAGCACAGAAATGTCTTCCTTTGTGAAATTGGGGTTTTAAAGTCAATAGCAAGCTCTTAGTTTACCTATAAATGTGTACATGCTACTCTACCTTGTTTCATTCTACTTTGACCTTCTAACAACCTCACCAAAGGTTATTTTACTCGATGCATAGTATTTAATGAAAGTCTGTTAAAATGGATGTTTTCTTATAAATGAGTAATCATATTTGTTACGATCGCGTAAGAGACAGAAGACACTACCAAATTTCTGGTCAGTATATTCTGAACAGAAGTTCATAGGTGGCCAGGTAGTTCCTTCAAGTAAAACGCGTATCAGAGGAAACAAAATCTACTTTTTTATTTTTTCTTTCAGCATTTCCCTACATTTGTGAGTTGTGTTTCTAAGCGAGATACTTTCTTTTGAGCTACTATTTCAGGTATACTTGATTAGATCCTATAGGATACAAATAAAGTGTAGTGAGGAAACTTCAAAATATAAAACATATAACACCCACTTGAAAATACTGCTTTGTCACTCACTGTGGTTTTAGCTAGAATTAAACATTTCCTGGCCAGAACATTCTGGACATGCTTTTATCAAATTTCAAGTAACTGTGTCCTCAACAACTTGTGTTTGAGTTTAGCTGCATCTACTTAAAAAAGTTTTCTAACACTGTTTCTGGCGTGATTGAACGTTGAACATCGGAATTTTCTGTGATTGCTTGTTTATGATCGTGTAGTTTTCCCATGACAAAATTTTGTGTTAAAGCAAGTACTGTACCTTTAATTTGATTAAACTCAGCAGGTACTTAATTGAACGCTTACGTGCGGAACCAGTTATGGGTCCATGGGAGGGATTCTGAGATGAGTAGGACAGGACCTCTACCTTCAGGATTGTATGAGATTAGGGCACATACACAAATAATCACAGATGGAATTGGTTGAATGTTACAGGAGAGGTCTGTAGCGTCCTGGAAGTATAGAGGTGGAAGAAATTATTTCAGTAAGTAGAGATGAGAGGAAGACAGGGCATTCCAGGCAGTGAAAGTAGTGAGTGCAAAGGTCCTGTAGGGTATAGGACTGACTTGGGAATTGGTTTCTAACCCAATTCAGCCAGAATGAAGGTTAAATGAAAGAGAGGAGCAGGAAATCATCTGGGGAAATTGGTTGGGGATCTTGGCCAGCAGAGTTCTTACATGAGAACAAATTATTTCTTAAAGTAAATGGTGTGCTTTTGGTTCTAGAAGGCTTTGAACATAGTACAAAAGAGTTTGGACTTTATTCTTTAATGAACCATCAAAGGTTTTTGAAAAGAAGTTCTGAGTTAATGGAAGAGTAGCAGCACCATTTAGGATGTATTAGGAGGAGGAAAGATTTTAGGCTGTTAGGAGATCAGTTAGGGGCCTCAGTACTCTAGGCAGGAATTAGGACTAAGCCAGTGAGGAAGAAAGTATGAAAAAATAGAAGAAACATTTCAGAAGTGGAGTTGGCTGTTGAGTTGGGGGGCAAGAAAGAAGTCCAGGATAAATCAGAAGTTTCACACCTGGGTGACTGGGATATCGATGTGTGATATTGATAGAAACACAAAGAATGAGAGGAAGGGTAGATTTTCAATGCTGATGGCAAGTGTACAGAGTGTAATAGATAGTGGGAAGTGAGGGTTTGAGGAGCATTATAATCTGAAAGTAGTGACTTTCAAACTCTGTATTTTTAATTTTATATGTATCAGGGTATAATATACATGCAGTTGATTTCTCCTCTCAGTACTTAGTTCTATGAATTTTTATATGTGAGCACATTCATGTAACCCGTACCCCAGTCAAGATAAGAACAGTTCTGTTGCCCTAAAAATTCCCCCATGCTCCTTTGTAGTCAGTCCCTTTCCTTTCCCCCTTCTTCTGAAACCACTGATCTAGTTTATGTCCTTCTAGTTAAAATCATGTTTTCAAGAGTCCTGGGGACCACCACAAATAGGGGCGGATGATCAAGCGGGCTGACTACCAAGCCCCCAGCCCTCGTCCTCACTTCATCTAGACAAGTTTTGCCTGTTTTCTGTTTTATATATTGGGATTTCACTTAACATTTGGGGTGGGTGGAAAAATTAAATAGCTAAATATTCAAAAACTGTATTCTGCAGTGTTGCTGACACTCTGAACCACCGTTCTCTCTTATCCCGATTATTGCCATAGCCTGTGAGTAGGTGTCCCTGCTCTGACCTTTGCCCCCTATAGTCTCTTCTCAACATAGCAGTCAGTATGATCCTTTTATGCTATAGATTAGATTATGTCTTTCTTCTCAAAACCTTATAATGGCTCCCTCTTTACTAAGAATAAAGACAAGTCCTTGAGGGGTGCTTGGGTGGCTCAGTCAGTTAAGCATCTGACTCGTGATTTCAGCTCCAGTCATGATCTCAGGGTTGTGAGATTGAGCCCCATGTTGGGCCTTGTGCTGGGCATGGATCCTGCTTAAGATTCTCTCCTTTTACTTCTGCCCCTTGCCCTCTGTACCCACGCGTACTCTCTCTCTCAAAAAAAAAAAAAAAAAAAAAGTCCTGAAAAGTGACCTAGAAGTCCCTTCCCTGTGTTCTCTGACT
This sequence comes from Mirounga leonina, assembly GCF_011800145.1. Lineage (NCBI taxonomy): Eukaryota > Metazoa > Chordata > Mammalia > Carnivora > Phocidae > Mirounga > Mirounga leonina. Next base: position 273,027 of record NW_023270757.1, on the reverse strand, counting down.
GCCCTGTTAATTTGCCGCACTTCTCTCTTGCTCACTCTGTCCATGCTCGTTGGTTTTAGTTGGTTACCTCAAATAGGTTAACCACCCGTGTCTCCACCTTGTCTGTGTGTGTGTTTTTTTTTTTTTTTTAAAGATTTTTATTTATTTATTCATGAGAGACACAGAGAGAGAGAGGCAGAGGGGGGAGAAGCAGGCTCCCAAGGAGCAGGGAGCCCGATGCGGAACTCAATCCCAGAACCCTGGGATCATGACCTGAGCCGAAGGCAGACGCCCAACCATCTGAGCCACCCAGGCGCCCTGTGTGTGTTTTTTAACTGAGGTAAAATTCGCATAACATAAAATTCACCCTTTTCAAGCTTAAAGCATACAATTCAGTGGTATTTAGCGTATTCACAGTGTGCAAACCGTCACCTTTATCTAGTTCCAGAACACTTTCATCACCCTCCAGTGAGACCACGTGTATGTTAAACAATCACTTGCCATTTCCCCCTTCCTTCTTCCCTTCCCCTCCCCCCCCCCGCCCCCGACAATCACATCTATGGATTTACCTATTCTGGAAATTTCAGATAAATAGAATCATCTAATAGGTACCTTTCTGTCTGGCTTCTTTCTCTTTCACATAAATGTTTTCACAGTTCATCTACATCTGTAGATGTGCATCTGTATGCCATTCCTTTTTATGGTTGAATAATATTCCATTGTAGATATATTTTGTTCATTCATTCATTGCTCACGTGGGTTATTTCCATCTTTTGGCTATTGTGAAAATGCTGCTTTGAGCATTCATGTACAGTGTTGTTGTATATGGTTTTGATTCTTTTGGGTATGTACGTAAAATTGGAATTGCTGGGTCATAGGCTAATTCTGTGTTTGGCTTTTTGAGGAATGACCAAAGCGTATTCCATAGTAGCTGACCTGTTTTCCATTTCCACCAGCACTTATCTGGGTTGTTATATCTTCATCGCATTCCAGTCTTTATTCAGGCTTCACCTTCTCAATGAGGTCTACCCTGACTGCCCTATTGAGTCCTGTAAAGTGTCCCTGTCCCTATCCTCCCCTCATTGTCCTCCCCCCCATTCCCTACTCGTGTATATTTCTCTAAAATGGTCTCTTTTTTACGCACATGTGTAATGTTTCATGATACTTACTCCCTCTTATACCTAGAAACGCTTACTCTTCTCCAGATCATAGAACCTGCTCATGCCAACAGTCCCTCAGACACCCGTAATTGCAAGGGTATGTGTGGATGAAGCAAAACTACATTCCACATCCATGAAAACTTGCTGCACAGTAGTTGAGAACCCTCATCCGCTGAGTAACAGGGTTACAAGTTCATGATTTGCAGTTATTTTGTTGATTGGATTTCCTTCAAAGACTTCTCAGAGTTTGGCAAATTATACATAATTTTCATGCTTTAAAAATGCTTACTGTATTTTTCAGCCTAGCAACATTAACCTGTATGGGTGGCTGTATATTGAATTAGAATAGCGTCCTAAAAAGTGTTTTTGTTAAAAATGGTCAAGGATGTCTCTTGCTGTGTAACCCAACTGGAGTGTAAGGGCATGACTGATTTCAAGCTGTTTCCCTAAGTTTCTCTTCAGTACAGGAAAGAGCAAGAGAGTGCATTTTTAAGGAGATTTATTCACAGCTAACTCCATAGAACACTGAGACTAGGTATAATCTCATAAACCATGAGGAGTTCAGGCTGGTGTGTAGGCTCAGGAGTTGGGCTGGGGGCGCCTGGGTGGCTCAGTTGGTTAAGCGACTGCCTTCAGCTCAGGTCATGATCCTGGAGTCCCGGGATCGAGTCCCGCATCGGGCTCCCTGCTCGGCAGGGAGTCTGCTTCTCCCTCTGACCCTCCCCCCTCTCATGTGCTTTCTCTCTCTCAAATAAATAAATAAATAAAATCTTAAAAAATAAAAATAAAAATAAAAATGAATTCAAGTATTTATGTAATTCATAGTTTATTTAAAATTAATTTTTCTGGGGGCGCCTGGGTGGCTCAGTTGGTTGAGCGACTGCCTTTGGCTCAGGTCATGATCCTGGAGTCCCGGGATCGAGTCCCGCATCGGGCTCCCTGCTCGGCGGGAAGCCTGCTTCTCCCTCTGCCCCTCCCCCCTCTCATGTGCTCTCTCTCATTCTCTCTCTCTCTCAAATAAATAAATAAAATCTTAAAAAAAAAAAAAGAGTTGGGCTGGGTCCCCGCTCCCACCTTCAGATGTGGTTGGAGTGGCAGCGGGAGGATTAGCTTTAACCTTCAGTTTATAACCTCCTTTCAAATAGATTTCCGGGCATAAATGCTTTTGTTCTTAGAAGCTCAACGTTTGATTTGCTCATTTTCCTTTACATTTTTTTCCATAATACTTTCTTTTTTTTTTTTAACTCAGGTTGAAGTGGTAATTGCCACTGTTGTCCTTCCAAAAACATTCAGTGCTCTTTTTAGACTGAGACTGTGGATATTCTCAGTAGTGCAGTGATATCCATGGATTATCTGTCAGGAAAATATTGAAGTATTTTGAGGGTGTGAAGTAAGAGAGGAAAGTTGGTTGTGGTGTTTGAGTGTTCTTTCTGTTAAATCCGGGTCTCAAAATAGGATTTTTTTTTAAGAGGGGAAGGGCAGAGGGAGGGGGACCGAGAGAATCATAAGCAGGCTCCACACCCAGTGCGGAGCCGGACGCGGGGCTCCATCTCAGGACCCTGAGATCATGACTGGAGCCAAAGTCAAGAGTCAGATGCTCAACTGACTGAGTCACCCAGGAGCCCCAAATTGGACTTGAGAGTTAATGTATTTTATGAAACAGAAATAGAATTGATAGGAAACTGCCCCACATTTTGGAAACAGAGAGCAGGGCCGAAGGCCGATTAATGCTTCTCCAGCTGGAAATGTGGCCTCGGTTGTAGTGTGCTTCCCAGATAATGAGAGAGGAAACAGGAACTGGTGGGCCTGTTCCTTCAAGGATTTTTGTTGACCTATTGACAAGGCTCTCCCTACCCTACTCGATACAGTGAGTACTTAATCAGAAAAAGAAGAAACCTGTCCTTAACGATTTTTTTAAAGTTCATTTCATGGTACGTGTATCTTTTTCAGACTCTCCGAGTATCGAGGGTTTTTTTTTTTTTTTTTTTTGAGAAAAGCAGTGCTAGGATGAGAAGTGATAGATAGCAGACAGAATTAACTTTCTTTGTTCTTTTTATTCCCATAGGTTCCTCCTAATTTTGCCTGATAATCTATTTATGCTCCTTTCTGACTCTCCCACTGGAAAGCTCTTTGCAGACACACACTGATTGATAATCCTCATAACCTTTCATAGTACCTTATGTGTGGTAGACCTGCACGAGGACTAGGATTACAGAAAATTCCAGAGGTCCTGGGAAGCAGCTGCATTCAGAGCGGGCTGTTCTCTTCCCTCTCACCAAGCCCTTGAGAAAATTAATTCCCATAGTACAGTAAGATCTCCTTACACACCCTAGTTATCATGATTCTGGGGTCATTATATAGAAATTTGTCTTTTTGGCTGTTTGTTTTTTGTTTTTGTGTGCGTAGGACCCCAACTACAGTTTTAGTTGTTTGGGTTTAGATGAGATGAGTTACAGGAAATGTGAAATGTGATGCACTGTGACTGTTTTTCGTGAGCGATCTTTCTTTAACAGAAGCAGACCTTGGGAAGATTTGTTGCAAGATAGCCTCATACTAATAGGTAGAAACAGAAATGACTATGAAAACCAGATGTTTTGTCTGGGCCTCTCTTCAGAAACAGGGCTTCAGCGTCGGCATAGATCATTTTTCTCTTGTTTACCCACACTGATTAAAGGGCATTTATCTAGTGGTGTGCACTCATTTGCATCTCTGGCCCTCATGGTTTCTACACAATGTGATATTTCTGTTGGCAATTGAAGTTTATTACTTCAAAAATTGTCATCATGGAAATCCATGATGTGAGCAGTTATTTATTTTTATTTAAAATGACTAGGAGCATTTGCTAGACAATACCTAGTTTCCTGACATTGGCAAGAGGCTTTACAGAGTTGGCCCCTCATTTTCAGAGATACATTTGTATTACACATACATCTTAACTTGTGATTACTGTAGAATTCTATTTGCTTTAATTTAGAAAATTCCAGGCTTATTTTATTTTGTCTTGACGCGACTCTAAACTCTTCTCCTTTGAAAATAGCTGGAAGATCTTATTTGTGGTTCCGATCCTAGACTGATTTGGTTTGTTTTAGAATCTAAATCATTTAAATGAAGGGAAGGGGGGAAGGAATTCTATTCTGTTTTAATACCACAGAGTCTAACTTATGTTGTGGTCCGTTTTCCCCACAGGTTCACATCCAGCTTTCCGAGTGGCACCGGGCAATCTTTCTGCCACCGGCCTGGCTTGCATATATGAGTCGAGCTTATCATGCCATTTTACAGGTAACGAAACCATAGGATCGGGTGCTGTAGGGGAGTGTCTCCTTCGGATCTCAAATTTTACCGCACATGTGGATTTAATATAAAAGCCCTTAGGAAAATAGCACTATCAAAAATGCAGTGCTTGGGGCACCTGGGTGGCTTAGTCAGTTAAGCGTCTGCCTTCAGCTCAGGTCACGATCCCAGTGTCCTGGGATCGAGTCCCGCATCGGGCTCCCTGCTCAGCGGGGAGCCTGCTTCTCCCTCTGCCTGCCGCTTCCCCTGCCTGTGCTCTCTCTCTCTCTCTCTCTCTCTCTCTCCCCTCTCTCTCTGACAAATAAATAAATAAGTAAAATCTTTTAAAAAGATTTTAATCTTTTTAAGCCAATAAGATGGCTTATTTTTGCTCATAAAAGACTGTGAGTTGCGCACATAACTGCGCTTACATTTTCGATGTCCTCCATCTGTGGCCAGTCCAGAGCCCCCTCTTGGGTGCTGTTCTACACCCCACTGCTTTCTGAGACCTCCTAGATGTCCCAGGTGTCCTGTGGCTGTCCCACAGCGCCCTGACATACGCACATCCCAGACTGAGCTCACCGTCTGCCCCCACACCTGCGCCTCCTCAGGCTGCACCTGTTTACAGCTTCAGCCTTATTATCTCTTAATCCTTCTCTGGAATTGTACGTTTCAGTCTTGCTAAATCTCTCTGTTGTCAAACTCAGCACGTCTTCCCTAACCTCTCGACTTTTTATACACCGTTCCTTCTGCCGTAGGCACTGCCATTCTGTCTTTGCCCACCTGATTTCTGCCGGGTTTTTTAGAGTGTTTTATCTGGGAAGGCACCTACCTGTGGGGCCCACCCCCCAAAACTGAATTATATGCCCCTCTTTTGTGCTTTCTTAGAATCCCTGCTTCCCTACCACCCCCACCCCCCGGCTTTTTTTAAGATTTTATTTTATTTTCAAATTTTTTTTAGTAATCTCTGCACCCAACGTGGGGCTGGAACTCACAACCCCAAGATCAAGAGTCATGCCCTCTGCTGACTGAGCCAGTCAAGCATTCCCCATGCTTCCTGTTTTGAAGCCCTTATCACCTTAGATATTTGTCTGGGGCCCTTTGGTTGTCTCTGCTCCTTAAAGCTAAGAGCTGTGTTTTCTTCCCTGCTGTCGCTCTAGAACGTGGCATAGTGTCTAAAACATAGTAGGTGCTCCGTAAATAAATGAATTATACTCAATTTGACTTCATTTAATCCAGTAATACTAAAAGTCGTAGTTGGTGGGTTTTGAAATTAGAAAATTTGGGGTCAGTGTGGGAATATACAAACAGTTAACAATATAAGGAAATGACTAACCAACCTTTGTTCCAAGCTTAAAATTCATTTTTAAGGATGATAAAAAAAATCTGATGGTGCTTAAGTTTTAATTTATGGCCCAGAATAGGATTTCCATGGAATCTCAGGAAGTGTGGTGTTATGGTTACAGGTAACAGCTGTCCTAAAAGACGGAACGGGAAGGAGGAGTGGGTGGGGGGGAGCTGGGGGTTCGGGAAGGAATGACTAAGCATCTTAGCATTGGTGTTCTCGTCTGAAAACTTTGTTGCAGCATATTTTATTGAGTCTAGCATTTATAAAGCAGTGATGCATCTTTGGAGGTTCTGACTCATTGGAACTGAGTAGGGGACCGGAACTTCCATGTTTACCAAGCTGTGAGGTCATTTTAACATAGTCTGTCAACTACACCACCACATTTTTTTTTTTTTTTTAGATTTTATTTATTTATCTGAGAGAGAGAATGGGAGACAGAGAGCATGAGAGGGAAGAGGGTCAGAGGGATAAGCAGACCCCCCGCTGAGCAGGGAGCCAGATGTGGGACCCGATCCCGGGACTCCAGGATCATGACCTGAGCCGAAGGCAGTCGCTCAACCAACTGAGCCACCCAGGCGCCCAGCACCACCACATTTTAGATGGCTCCCCAAACTACACTGGAATTCACATCTTAAAGATGTCCTTCTAGAACCTTTGTTCCCTTTGGCTCACCTTTATGCGTTTTGTTCTAGGTGGCATCTGGGCACTCGGTTTTGAACAGGTGCGTGAGTGAAGGAATATGTATTACTCATACACACCCTTAACCAATTACAGTTTTTAGTCAAGAAGAGTGAGATTGCAAGTCAGAGTATGCATTTTTTCTCACATCTGTTTGACTGGATGTGGTTTTGCAGTCCTTCAGCAAATATTTATGGACCACCTTTCACTGGCCAGGCCCTGTGCCAGGTGTGTGGGATGCGGAAGGAGAATAAAGCACTCCTTCCTCTCTGTGAGCTCCCGGTCCAGTGCGGGAGACTGACATGTCCACCAGCAATTTTAAAACAACCTCTTTTGGGCTTTAATAGAGGATGTACAAAGTACTTTGGGTGCCTGGAGAAAGAAGGCAAGAATAACTCCTCCTCCTGCAGCATGAACTGAGAATTTTATTTAGCTCCTAACATAAGGAGGCTAAACCGAACAGGATGATGGTATAACTCATGCAGGTGACTTGCAATCGGTTAAAAAAAAAACAAACCTCCAGTTATTTTTTTATAATAAGAGCTACCATTATTGAACAACTAGTGTGTGTCCAACACTTACCATGTATTATATCAATGAATCTTTACGGAAACCCTTTGAAGTGAGTGTTGTTAACCGCAACCTATGATGGGATTCCAGATGCAAAAGCGGGGTTAGCTAGGAAAGCAAAGCAACAGTGCAAAACCCAATAGTCACAATTGTTGGGCTCCTGGGAAGGAACGGGGAGTTCCTCTGCTTTGTCTGTCTGCAGAGCCTCAGCCTTTTCCAGTGCGGCACACACTTTCCCTGGCACTATCATGAGTCATAAAAACAAATAATGCAAATTGGTTTACTTTTTTAAAGGCTAGATCTATTTACGAAAAGCCAGCTGAGTATTTTGACTAATGTAGGTCAGTTACTCTGCCTTTCTACTGTTGTAGATGCTAATGTGCCTCTTTGCTTATTTATCATTTAAAACCCTTTTTACTTTGGATCTCTCCATTCCACTGAGAATTGGTGACAGTAGAAAGGAAACTCAGAGTATAGACTCTAAGAAGATTTTTGGTATCATTTAAAAGTACAGGAAAGCCTTTTGGGGACTCACTATTTGAAAGCACACACTGATGCATTTTAATTGAGTTTTTTAAAATGAGCCCACACACTTAAACCGAATTTATGGTCTCTTAGAAGAATTAGAGCAACTGCCAGACTCCTTGTCTATATCAAGACTTTCTGTCCTGGAGGATCCTTCGTCTATACAAGAGTTACAGTTACTTCCATCTGGTGCTAGACATATTTTGTAGCATTAAACCAGAGGATCATTTAGAGGAGGCATGTTTTATTCAGTTAAGCCTAGGAGACATGTGGAAAGATACACGTTGCATTATTTCCTGGAGGTTGATTATGATGTGAATAAGTCTGAGATCTGACCAGGACCAGTGGCTTTAGCTTGGGCATCTGCTTCCAGCCGTATCTAATTTTTCCACAAGAACGTCAGAATTTGGATTTTAGGCGTATCAATGTGCTTGACATGGGGAGGTATTTGGCTTTCTTCCCGTTAAGATGGAAAAACGCAGATAGATACCAGTTGATTGACAGTTCAGTCAATCTTTGCTTCAGTGCCCGTGTGGGATGCCGAGTTGGTTAAGGCCTCCAGACTTTGTGGAAAGCGCTCTTGTGAATATGACCTCAACCTGGAGAGAGGACTTAGAAAGCAGGTTGACTGCAGACATTTGCTTCCTGAGTGGGTCAGCTGGCTGTAAAATAATCTGAAATCAAAACCAGGGGCAAGAATTGCAACCCCAGTAGATTTCTCTCTGATCGTTTGTAGGAGTAGTTTGCTCTTAACGTCTACACCTTTGGAGCTAGGTGAAATTGCTCACTATAATCAGCAAGCTCTTGGTTATATAGACTGGAGATTAAAGAAAAGAAAGGTAAGAAGGATAGGAATAATTGGAAATATGAATTATTGGAATTATTGGAATATTAGTCCAATAAATAATTGGAATCTACAGGCAATCCAAAAATCTCAATTCAGGTGATCATTTCAGCCTTTTTCCTCCCGGTGAGTGCTGTCCCCCCCTTAATCACAGAAGCCAAGGTGACAGAGATGGGGGCCACCATGACCAACACACAGAGACTCTGGGGGCACAGTGGGTCTGAATAAATAGCCTCACACGGACTGGGTAGAAAGGGGGAGGGAGACATTCCAGAAGAGGGGATTGAGAGGAGCAAGAGATTTTGGAAGAAGAAATAAGAAATTTACTTAGTTATGTCGATGGTTGTAGTGGGTTATGGCTATAGGAGAGATTAGGAACGTAGGCCTTCTCAATAGGCTGCACGTATACTGAGCTCTTTTTGTTTTTTGGTTTATTTCTAAGCAGATTTTGAACCTTTTCATTTCCTCCTGCTTATCCTTTTTGGAAAAAACATTATGGCAAGTAAATGTTCCTAGGAGTAAAGAGGCCTACTTTAAGAAGCATAACTAATAGGGATAGGCAAGAAATATTATTTTCTCGTTTGTCTATCCCCCTGGGAGGTCAGTATCAGTAGTAATAAGTATTAATATTAATGTCTTGCCAGTTTGTTCACCTCTGATACCTTGCTCCGGGAGACAGAGGGGAGAATGAAAGAGTAGGATTCTTTTTTTTTTCTTCCCTTTTTTTTCCCCCAAAGATTTTATTGATTTATTTGACAGAGAGAGACACAGTGAGAGAGGGAACACAAGCAGGGGGAGAGAGAGAGGGAGAAGCAGGCTTCCCGCGGAGCAGGGAGCCTGATGCGGGGCTTGATCCCAGGACCCTGGGATCATGACCTGAGCTGAAGGCAGACACCTAACGACTGAGCCACCCAAGCGCCCCAGGATTCTATCTTTGAAAACACGGAGATGGGGACGGATATAAGTGAAGTAAATGGAAATTCTGAAGGATGCCCATCAAATCTCAGAATGCCTGAGCTGGTTAGCCCCAGGGCACTGTGGGCTGGAAGTTGCACTAAGTACAAGGACCCCTTAGACTGATGGACTGTCTTTGCCTTCAGTGGGCTCGCAGGCTGGTGGTAACTGAGGGTTTATAGATATTCATGAGAGATCATTTCATAAGAAGATAATAAAGTGAGGTGGGATTTTTGTTGTTGTTGTTATGAACAATAAACCTGGTATGGTAGCTATTTGTTATCAGCCACCATACTAAATAGACACTTCTCCACATGATTTAGCATGGAGCTCTAATGCCGTGAGATAGTTGTTAGCTGCATTTTACAAATGAGGAAGTTGAAGTATAGAGAGACGATGTAACTTGTCCGAATTTACACGGCAAGTCAATGGAAATGGCTTTAGATCAAGGCATTCTGATTCCAGAGCCCACATCCTTAACCCAGCAAACTGTATTGCTTCCCTCTCTACAGTTTATATGGAGATATAATTTTCTCCTGTGGAACATACCTTGGGACTCTACTTTTCATTTTGTTTTATTATTATTATTATTATTATTTTGTTTGTTTAAAATATTTTTTTTTTAAAGATTTTATTTATTTATTTGAGACAGAGAGAATGAGATACAGAGAGCATGAGAGGGTCAGAGGGAGAAGCAGACTCCCTGCTGAGCAGGGAGCCCGATGCGGGACTCGATCCCAGGACTCCAGGATCATGACCTGAGCCGAAGGCAGTCGCTTAACCAACTGAGCCACCCAGGCACCCTTATTATTATTTTTTAAGTAAGTTCTACACCCAGAATGGGGCTTGAACTCACAACCCTGAGATAGAGAGCGTATGCTCTACTGACTGAGCCAGCCAGGCGCCCCCATATCTTAGAACTCTAAAATCAGTAGAAAAAGACAACCAGTAGAAAAATGGACCCACGGGGGCAGCTGGGTGGCATAGTGGATTGAGCGTTGGATTCTTGGTTTCAGCTCAGGTCTTGATCCCAGGGTCATGGGATGGAGCCTCATGTCAGGCTGTGCGCTCAGCACAGAGTCTGAATTTCTTTCTCCCTCTCCCTCTGCTGCTCCTCCCGGTTCTCTCTCTCTCAAATAAATAAATATTTAAACAGAAAAAAAGAAAAGAAAAATGGACACAGTAGGAAATCTAAGTCAATAAACATTTGAAAATATTTTCAATCTCACTGATAAACAGTGAAATGAACGTTAAAGCCATAATAAACACTTTTTCACATTTGCCAGAATAGTAGAAATTCATAGCCTGACAACTCCAAATGTTGATGAGAATGTGGAGTAGCTAGAACTTTTATTTTCACTGCTAGTGAGAACATAAGCTGCACAACCACTTCTGAAAATGGTGTGGTATCACTCAGTAACACAATACACAGTAAGTTCGGCCACCTGGGTGGCTCAGTC
>NW_023270757.1:209830-262139 GCF_011800145.1 Mirounga leonina | reverse complement strand
AAAAAAATACACAGTAAGTTCTCGTCCAGTTTAGGGCTCATCAATAAACCAGTCTTTTCTCTTTTCCTTTCCTTTTCTTTCCTTTCCTTTTCTCTTTTCTTTTCTTTTCTCTCTTCTCTTCTCTTCTCTTTCTTTCTTATTTTATTTATCCATTTGAGAGAGAGCGAGAGAGCAAACAAGCATGGTCGGGGGAAGAGGGAGAGGGAAAAGCAGACTCCCCACTGAGCAGGGGGCCTGATGCTGGGCTCGATCCCAGGACCCTGAGATCATAACCTGAGCTGAAATCAACAGTCAGATGCTTAACTGACTGAGCCACCCAGGTGCCCCAAAACCAGTATTTTAAGTACATTTAAATAATGTAATTGCTTAAAGACTAGAGGGGAAAGGAGCTATCAAAATAATCCTGAGTGTAAAAAAATAGGAAAATAAATATCTGAAGGTTTTGGCCTTATTTTTTTATTTATGTTTTTATTATGTTATACTTCTACTTTTATTGTGTGTAGAAGTTGAAAATTATGGTGTCAACTTTTATAAATTCAAGAAATAAAAATGTGCAGATGTTTGAGAGTAACTTTGGTTATATATTACCCGAATCTTAAGTGTTTTATGACCATCCTCATTTTCTACCATTCTGTTCAAGTACTGGTGCCCAGGCCCCAATCTTGGTATAGTGTCTGTTAAAATTATCATTATGATAGGGGGGTGGGAGGATGGGTTAGCCTGGTGATGGGTATTAAAGAGGGCACGTTCTGCATGGAGCACTGGGTGTTATACGCAAACAATGAATCATGGAACACTACATCAAAAACTAATGATGTAATGTATGGTGATTAACAGAACATAATAAAAAATAAAAATAAATTATCATTATGATAAAGGGGATTTTTTTTTGTTTTTTTAACGGGACCAATGGAATTCAAATCTGCTTTTAATCGATATCCCAAAATGAAGTGCTATGCACTAAATTTCTCAAATCTACAGCTGCTCCAGGATAAACTTCTTTAGTGAGTGTTGAAATACCTGAGTGGTGATATAATTCTCTCTCCTCACACGTTCTTTTTTAATAATCTAACATTTTATTAGGAACACTGGCGGCCAATGGGTAAAGGCTACATCGGTTATCAGTGTTTTACAAAGAAATGCTAAGATCGTTTCAGCCATAGGGTTTGCATTCCGATTTATGCTGTGTGTCCTGCAGGGCAGGACAGGAGAGCTGGATTTGCAGTTGAAACACGGGAAAGAAGGACCCGAGGAGGTGCAGTACAAAAAAGGCACAGCCTGGCTCTGGTAAGGGGATGGCGACCCGCTGCTCATTGCTCCTCATGGGAAACGAACGATGAGGGGGGAGGGGCCCACTGTTTACAGCATACACACACACACACACACACACACACACACACACAGGAATATTATGCAGCCATCAAAAAACCCGAAATCTTGCCATTTGCAACGATGTGGATGGAACTAGAGGGTATTATGCTAAGCGAAATAAGTCAATCAGAGAAAGACATGTATCATATGACCTCACTGATATGAGGAATTCTTAATCTAAGGAAACAAACTGAGGGTTGCTGGAGGGGTGGGGGGTGGGAGGGATGGGGTGGCTGGGTGATAGACATTGGGGAGGGTATGTGCTATGGTGAGTGCTGTGAATTGTGCAAGAGTGTTGAATCACAGCCCTGTACCTCTGAAACAAATAATACATTATATGTTAAAAAAAAAGAAAAAAGAAAATAGTAGGAAGGGAAAAATGAACGGGGGAAATTGGAGGGGGAGACGAACCATGAGAGACTGTGGACTCTGAGAAACAAACTGAGGGTTCTAGAGGGGAGGGGGGTGGGAGGATGGGTTAGCCTGGTGATGGGTATTAAAGAGGGTACGTACTGAATGGAGCACTGGGTGTTATACGCAAACAATGAATCAAAACTAATGATGTAATGTATGGTGATTAACATAACATAATAAAATAAAATAAAAATAAAGGTTTATGTGGGGAATTTTAACTTATATACATGCCCGAAGGTGAAGAGCCTGAATAGGTGGATTTTCCAGGTCTAACAAGTAGAGCTTTATTCAATGAATTTTAATAATTTTTAAAATGGTTTTCTAAAGCAGCGCAAAAATGGGTTGCTTTATCCTTTTCCCCCTTGTAATGGATTATTTCATATGCTTTCAAAGGAAAAATTCTGTTTTCTCACTCAATACATTGCCTTCCTAACAACTTCCATTTAATCAAGGAATACCCCTCTGCTCTACTCCCGTGCTCCCCACCCCCCGCCAAGACATCTTCATTATTAGGAGTACCTTTAAGGCATCAGGGTTTTAATTTTTTTGGCAGATGTCCCCAGGTGAATTCCCACTGTATTAGCTAGAAATGTGTAAATGCTGGCACATTGAAAGCAATTTAAATTGTTACATGGGTTAGGAAGAATACCTTGTCAGATTAATGTGGCAGCAACCTAAATCTAGGTAAAGTGCCTAGAATCTAAATTGCTTTGCCTGTAGCCACCAGGTTTCTTAAATCTAAAAATCTATTCAAAGCTTCCTGGAGTTTAGGCTTTTGTTTACTGCTTGGCATTTGTAGAAAAGCAGAAGGTGTGTGCGTGTATGTATGTTTAAGTAATTCTATTCTAAATTGCATTTTCTAGATTAACTTTCAAAATAGCAACACAGTTTAAAACATTAGGACATGGAATTTAAGATTAGAGGTTAAGAATTTGAATTTTGCTTCCTCTTTGTGATTCTCTTTTACATATAATTTGAGGTTCATCTTCTAAAAATGATCATTTGGTAGGGTAGGGTATGTATGTTGGCTGTATTCTCCAAAATAGAGAGATAGAATGAAGAATGTGTGACAGAAAGATGGGCATCCAGGATAACTCCCAAGATTTTGACTGTGAATAACTAAAAGTATGAACTTCCCATTTACTGAGTTGGGTAAGACAGTAGAAAACCAGGCCTGTGTAGGGTAGGAATCAGGTTTGGGACTTGCTAATTAGACCTCCAATTTAGAGATATCACGTAGGTCATTGACAATATGAGTATAGAGTTTGGAGATGAGATCAGGGCTGAAAATATAAATTTGGGAATTACCAACATATCAACTGCATTTAAAATCATGATGCTGGATAAGATCACCTAAGGAGTAAGTAAAGATAGAGAAAAGGTCAGAGGACAGAGCCCAGAGCAGTTCAACATTTAGACATGGGGCAGATGAAGAGGGAACCAATAAAGCACAGGGAAAAGCAGTGGTCAGTGATGTGGGAAGAAAACCAAGAAAGAATGGAATCTGAAACACCGAGGCAAGAAAGTGTTTTGAGAAAGGAGAAACCAATTGTGTCAAAGGCTGCTATGAGGCTGCAAAAGGTGGAGACTGAGAATCGGGAAAGACTTGGCCTCTTGGAAGTCCTTGGCGGCCATGACAGGAGCTGTTTTGGTGGAGCTGGGGGACAAAAGCCAGATTATAGAAGGGTCTAGAAAGAGTGGAAGGAGATGAACTATTTTAAGTGAGTTCTGATGTATGAGAAGCAGTGAAATGGGGCAATCGCTGGAGAGTTTTTTCTTCTTTGAAGATGGTAGATATTACAGTGTGTCCACCTGCTAGGGGGAGTTACACAGGTAGAGAAGGAGCAGTTGGTGGTACAGCAGACAGAAGCCGGTAGGTAAGAGGCGGGAACTAGCCCACATGTAGAAGGTTTGCCCCAGCATAGAACTATAGGCAGGTCATCATTTGTAAATATCCACACTGACCAGTAAAAAAAAAAAAAACGCATTGAATGCACTGTAGTCCATTAGGAAGACTGAGATAGGACAATACATTTTAGAGAAATTTATTGTCAAATAGTTTTATAGGAATGCAAGTTTATGGTCTGTAGGAGCAGTGTTTGCAACTGTTTCAAAAGCTTGGCTCTGGGGCGCCTGGGTGGCTCAGTCAGTTAAGCGACTGCCAGTCAGTTAAGCGACTCAGGTCATGATCCTGGAGTCCCGGGATCTAGTCCCGCATCGGGCTCCCTGCTCAGCAGGGAGTCTGCTTCTCCCTTTGACCCCCCCCCCCCATTCTCTCTCTCAAATAAATAAATAAAATCTTAAAAAAAAGAAAACGAAAAACTTGGCTCTGAAGATCGAGTCATTCTCAGAGAGTGCTGATTGCTAAGATTCTTTAGTATTCCAATGAAAATAATACAGCTATAACATATTTGTAAAAATTTTATATTTATAAAAAGTTTGAGCTTATGAAACTTGAAGTGTATAGTGAAAATACCCATGATTGCTTCTTCTTCAAAAATGTAAATAGGGCAGTCCATGGTTGTTCTTGAACTCAGGCTTTTATGTTGAAAAGAAATTGTATCTGGTGAATATTTGAATTGAGTATGTATGCTATCTTCCAATCCACACGTGTAATTACTTTCTTTCGGCTCCAGAGTGATTCTATAACCATTTTAAATTTTATTTTCTATACGTACATAGTGACGATTCCGTTATCTACAATTTGGACATAGGAAATTGCTATTTTAGTGAGCTCTTCTGCAAAACACCAGAGAATGTCTTAGTTTAGGCTGTTATAGCTAAAATACCCTAGACTGGATGGATGGCTTAAACAACAGAAATTTGTTTCTCATGCTTCTGGAGGCTGGGAAATCCAGATCGAGGTGCCTGCCAGGAGATGTTGTGCTGGGGAGGATCTGCTTCCTGGTGTGCGAGTGGCCGCCTTCTCCTTGTATCTTCACAGGAGGGAAAGCAAGCATTTTGTCTCTTCTTACAAGGGCACCCATCCCACTCATCCCACTCAGGAGTCCTCCACCCTCATGACCTCCCCAAGGCCTCACCTCCAAAAACTCTACATGGGGTGTTTAGATTTTAACATACGAATTTTGGAGGAACACAAACATTTAGCCCATAGCAGAATAAAATAAAACATAAAGGACACCTGTGTAGCCACCACTCAGTTTAAGAGGTGACACCATCGTAACACTGCCTATGTGTCCCTCCTCAGTTACAGTCCCCTCCTTCCCCGCCTCCAGTAAGTGACCTAAGGAATAGGCAGGGGAAAGTCCTTGAAGGAAAGCTCCTATTTCAGGTTTTTCACCTAACACTAAAATTCCACATATAGAGTTTTAGGATCTGGAGTCATTGCCAGAGGTTTTTATTAATTGACGGGTAAGCAGAAAGATGGAGTTCTTATTCCAACATCAATTCCTGCACCTATTTTCAATCTTTATTGCAGGGTCCGAGACATGTTGACTGAGGAGATCACCAAGGCGGCGGCCAAGTAAGATCCATTTATTCGTTTACCAAAAATTTTCTTTAAACGTTTTTTGTTTTGTTTTTCCTGGCAAGTGCATACCATTTCTCCCTTTAGGGTATGTCCTAACTTTAAGGATTTTTTTCATTATTTTTTAAAAAAATCAGTTGTTGTCCTTTCTCGTGTTAATTCTTAAGGTAACGTCTTTTTGTGAGAATACAGAGGAATCAATACAAACATGACTTCGACATCAAGAGTCACGGAGGTCATGCCCTTGTTGTACACCTAACAAAGTGCCCCGTGCTTTGACTTAGATTTAAAGGATTCTCATTTGGTTTGCGGCGGGGGTGGGGGCTGCTGAGGGAAGGAGAAATTCTTGCTAATGTGAATTATGTGGGTTCTACAAATAGGTTATTAAATCTCAACTGTGAGCCAGGAAATAAATTAGAGTAGTACTTCCTTTCATTCCCTTTGTGTTACGGGGTCCAGGGTATCTAAAAATTCAATTTTTAAATACCCAAAACGAGCGTGAAGTCCCATGAAAATGGCAGTTTCAATCATATCCTTATGGTTGTTTTAACAAAAATAACGAGTATTACCACCTTGAGGCTTTTTATTTATCTTAAGCCAACTCTCAACAGAAAATTATACCCTAATGAACTTGCTGGGAACAATCTCTTCAGGTTCCTTTGCTAACAAGCTGAGTAATTGTTTCTGGCAGTAAGTTACACGTCAGTTACTGCCGCTTCTCCCTTTCACCATCACCTTTAGCTGCTGCCCTTTCTGTAGGACTTCCTTTTTTCTTATCCACCAAATAACATGGATTGACCTTTGACCTAGGGGATTTCATGTGTCCACATTATCTAGACATATTTAATTGCAGTATAGTTTATCCCTATCATGTCCCAGAACCTTCCGTGGCTAAATAGGTTTGACCTTAAAAAACAAAACAAAACAAAAAAAACACCAAAGAACATGATCTACCTTAGAGTTCGCTTTCTACCAGTAATTTCTTAAGTAGGCACGGAACTGTGAAGTCTGATCACAGTACATGATCACTACTCAGCCTCGTGTCTTCTGAATAAAGGGAGATAAAGGTGGTAATCCTCCCCTGCACTCAGTTCTGTGGGAGGCCCTGGGAAATATCTGTTGACATATCTGTTGACAAAATGAAAACTAAAGTACAGAGAGGCTTCGCTAGGGACTCATTTGTGTCTGCTTATCCAGTTTGGTGAATTGCAGACACAGTGGGGGAGCGCTCAGCTGCATATTGGAGGGGAGGGGGTGCTGGGTCGGCGGCTGTCTTTGACCTTTACCTTTCATAGTTTGTTCCATTATGTAGCCTACTTATATCCTGTTAAAAACAGCGCTCTGACATTTGCAGCAAAAAAACGTGAACGCTGAAGAATCTAGCAGCTTTCTATTAGACTATAATTTTGCCTCTCTAGTAGCTTTTGCATTTTCCATTCTAAAATTTTATTTCAACAAGATTTTAATCTTCAGATTTGCAAAGCATCGTTTCATGACTAATAACTAAGAAGAGCGTGTTCACATTCTCAGTGGTAGGGAATAAAAATAATTCATGTTCTCATGGTGCTAAACCTTTTCATCAAAAATTTCCAAGTATTTTATAGACCTTATCTTATTAAAACAATGCTGACAATAGTAGGTATATGACAGCAAGTGAGGTTCGGAGGCTGAGAGATTAATGATAGTGTAGGGGGAGAAAAAAATCACTCTGCTGCCCTCTCTTTACTTTTTCCCACCGGCTTCCTCCAACCATGGGAGGACCTCCCCCCACCACCACCACCTGCTGCCAGCTTAGCCTTCCCTTTCTTGGATCATGACTAACACAGGCTGGTTGGAACCATTGTAAGACTGACTTTGTTCTGAGCCGTAAGTTAAATGCAGGAAGTAAAACGCCAGTCACAGGATTAGACTGATTTGCTCATTTAAGAGCAGTTTTAAAGCATCAAGGATAGGGCTAAGGGAGAATCAGAACACAGATAAACCTTGATGATTGATGTAAGTTTATTTTCATCGTTATTAATGAAATAGATCTGAACCCGAAGATGAAAATCCCCAAAGGACTGGGTCACTTTACTAATATGTAATGTATACTTTGTCCCTAAGAAAGCATCATTGTAGCTCATCCTTCCCTGCGCTTTTTAATTAGGTTGATGGCATCAGTTTGTTCCAAAGGACAGTTTAATTAAAATGCTAGTGGTGTTGCCTAGGTAAATACTGTACTGATGCTGACGTGTTATTATGCAAATTAGTTACTACTGCCCAGCTGGTAGGGGATAGTTATTTGATCCACAAGCTGATGGGTTTTTGCTGAACTGGTTGTAGATTTTCACCTGGCAAGCTCCTCCGTGAATTTGTTTCACTAAATACGTATCGAGTGTCTCCCCTCCATAAGTCACTGTGCTAGGCATGCAGGGAATGCAAAGTTGACCAAGAGCTCGTCACAGCACCTTTGGGAAGTGTGTAGCTTGGCCCGAGCATTCACTGTGTGGACTGTGACATACTTTTTTCTATTCAAAGATTAATGTCCAAATATGCATTTAGTCTGCAAGCAAAGGTCTAATTACTACTGACTTTAAATACATTTTTCTCCATTTTACAAGAGCAATATGTGTTCCGGAATGTCAGGACCAGTGAAACTTCTGAAACAAAATCACTTGGGGTCTCTGTGTTGAAACGGAGGCTAAATGTTCTCCCGGAATTCAGGGTTACAAGAGGACTTTTCATTTCATCTTGTCTAATATCCTTGTTTTAAATTATTTGATACCCGATTTCTGGTGACAATCTGAGTTTTTCCATAGGGTAAAAAAAAAACAAAACAAAACCCAGGGATCAAATTGTCAGATCACTGAGAATTTGAAACTTTTCTTTTTTAATGTAACTTTAGGGATTCATGGTCATTTTGTAGCAGGACAGGCTTCAGGATATTCTCAGCTAAAGGAAAGAGATCATACTAGAAATAGAAGATACAATTTTGGTTTTGTTAAGTGATGTTAGGGCTCTGGTGCCTCAGAATGCCCAGACCTTGCCCTGCTTCCTGGTGTTTTATTATTATCTATATCCCAGTGATCCTCACTGCAAAACTCTAGCAAAACCTAGGTTGAAGGCATCTGCTTAGCCTTCAGGTCTTCCTCCTGTTTTCTCCTCTCACCCCGTCCCCCAATATAAAGATTGTTGTGTTACCAAATTGTGGCAGTCCTCATAGAGGAATGAATTAAACAGAAGTGAACAGAATGAGCAAGTTCGCAGAGCAAGCCTTCACTGAGTTTAACCACCCCAAGGTGGGAGAGCAAGAAGGCAGAAAGGATTCCATGAATAGGTAGATGGTGGAACTTGATCATGGCAAGTCCTGAATCCCATTCTTACCCGATGGAAGCAAAAATGCAATAACGTGTGTGTATACTCACCTTTGAATATCCATAACTCACAGATTCTGACATGACCGTGGCCTGGGACTGGAGGTCCTTAGCTTGCACGGGGAGCGGGGCTGGAAGTCTCCCCACCCCACAGATCTGTTCCATTCCTGTACTGGGGTGAGCAGGAGCCATTCTAGCACGTACCCACAGGTTCATGTTCAGGTCTCAAGTTCAGGTTTTGGGAAACAGTCTCTGTATTTGTGGGAACCCCCAACCAGGACAGAATGGAACCATCCGAGGGCTTGGGTGTTCTATTATGATGGAGGTGGGCCAGCCAAGAACATCTCATCAGTGTCGCACTGAAGATTTTCTTCTATAGAATCACATTGGAATAATGGAATAATATTAAATGTTCATTTTCAGGTGGTAAGTATATTTGAAAAGGTTCAGTTTTCTTGATACTAAATCCAGAAGTCACATTTAGGATTTTGTTGCTATTAATAGAAAAACCACCATTTGGATAATATGGGAGGGCAACTGTCCATCCAGATAGTTTAAAAACAGGCCCTTTTTTTTTTGCACCTTACCTAGGGTCTCTAAGTTATATCACAAACCGCTTTAAGGTTGCTGGCTTTGACATCTCGAGGGAAAGAAGGGGAGGCTAATAATGATAATGATTATAATAACCAGTGTGGCAGGTTGCTGGTAAAGCATGCTGCCTGAAGTGGCTCACTGGAAGCTGCTTCCACACACCAGTGCCTGAGAAAAGCCAGAGGCCACTTGCATTCTACTGTGCTTACTCACGCAACTGTCTCCGCTTGTATTTTTTAGCACAAATCGATAAATTTATATTGCCAAAGATGACACGGAAAGATATCGCTTACTTAATGCTGCGTCCAGTGATGAAATAAAAACTTTAGAAAGCAAGAACTTAGATATATGGGCTTAGACTTGTAGGACACACACAGACACACACACAGACACACACCCACCCACCCACCCCCAAGGTCTAAAGACCATACCCATATGAGGAGAGAGAAATCCACGCTAGCGTCAGAAGAAGGAGAAGACATCAGGGCACAAGCAGACGTGTGTGGATGAAGCTGTGTGAAGGAATGGAAGTGCTTTTTGACCTCGTCTGCCTTCTCTGTAATAATGCCTTCTCTTCTCCCGGTTAATGCCCCCAAATCCTCTCTTGGAATTTTTTTCTTTTTCAACAGGGAGAGCCCAGTGGTCAAGGGCAACGCACTGTTAGCCTTAAGCAGCCTCGCTGTCATCGTATCCAAACACGAAGCCAGTCTCTCTTCAGACTCAGAGGGGGTCCCGGAGGTGAGTTAAGGGCGATTTGAACCAGTTGGGCAACGTTTGAAAAGTGAGAAGCCTCTTTAAGCCTGGCCCTGAGTTTACGAGGTTAGAGCCCGTGCCTGCGGCAGCACCGACTTCTGCTACTTGTTGGGTCTTCATACGGCGAGCTTGAGGGGCTCCGCAGACACTTTTCCTTGCTGCTCCTCTGTTTTGCTTTCTCCATCACAGTTAAGTGGTCATTTCCATTTGAAGGTACCAATTTTATGCAACAGGGGTTGTCTTTTTGTGATTACATCAGTGGTAACCAATCTTAGGAGGTTAACTAGGCTTACTGAAAGTGAACAATGCTGTCAAAAAATGATAAATAAGTAGTGTTTACTGACTGAAAAAAAATTGTACTTTGCATTTTAATTGTAGATGTCAATGACAAAGTGCCTATTCATTTTTGCAAGGCATTTATTTCTTAATTAAACATGTAGCAAGCTGGCCAATGTTCATTTCCAGTGTACTTTTTCAGATAATTCATATCTGTCAAAATAAAAAGGCATGGATTTATTCTTCTTTTAAGCCCTATTATCTAGTAGCTGTCATTATCTGGAGACAATATAGCTGAGTGGTTAAAAAACATAGGCTTTGGAGTAGGAGAGTCCTGTATTTAAATCCCAATACTTGCAACTCACTAGCTCTGTGGCCTGTTGTTGGTAAGTTCCCATTGCAAAGCCTGTTCCCCCGTCTGTAAAGTGGGGATAAAGGTACTCACCAGACAGGATTGCTGGGAGGATCAAATGAATGAATATATGTAGAGCTTGACAGTTGGGAGATACTAAGCACTCAGTAACAGTAACCATCATCTGACTTCTTGCTGCAAAAACCAGGCTTTATTCAATGCTATTCAGCCTGTCTCTGTTCCCTCAGTGTGTCTTCTGGGCCATCTGTACTCCTTTTTCATGATGGAGTTTTTTGGTTGCAAGCAAAGGAACCAACTCTCATCTAAATAAAAAAGCAGAAGGATATGGCATCCGGAAGCCCATGGAATTGAAGGCGAAATTTAAAACTGGGTTTGGGGAAGAGCATTAGGGACAGGAAGTGTTAGGAGAACCATCACACATCACAGCAGACTACCATCCCTGGGATGGATCAGCTTGGGTCGTGTGGTGTGCTTGTCATTCAAGATTTAGGGTCCCATGGGTCTCGTGCCCACCCCTTGGGCAGGTCGGATGGGTGGCTTCATTGAGCATTTAAGCAAGCTTCAAATCATGGAGGAGGGAATTCTCCAAAGGGTGCCATTACCAATAAACAAGAGAATAGAGGCTGTGTGGGCAAAAGCTACAAATGTATATTACCTTTGGGGAAAGGAAAGGGGCCAAGCAATTATTCCATGAAGCATAAAAGTGTAGTTACCATAGGAAATTTTAACTTTAAATGCAGAATCTTACTTTAATGATGAGAAAGATGTTTTACATCCTTGAAAGAGCCATGAAGTTCTTTAGCAGAGACAACATGCTAAGTAGAATCTACGACCTAAAAAGTTGATGTGCCTTTCTAGGATCCCTGATTTTGGGCAGACTTGCAGGTGATTTGCCCCAGTGATAACCAGGGGTCTAGCTCTGAGTTTGAGTTCCAGGCAATCTTATTCTTCTTTATTTCCCCACTCTTTTGTTCTGTGCTGTAACAGATAACTACACAAAACATCGAGAAGCCACACAACCCAAAGATGGGACTCTGCTTTTATTCTTCATCACTTTGTCTTTGGTTGTTATTTAGTACAAACTCAAGACCTCATTATTTGATTAACGTTGAGGTTTTCAAACTTTATTTGAAATCTGCATATGACTAACAACCAAAGATCCTAGGAAGAAGGCCTTCTTTGAGTCAAGGCATTAATTCCAAGGATGCTTACCACTGCGTTGACCTTTGTCGTTTGCACCACCTGAGTGTGACCCTGTGAGTGTATGGATACTTTTTTTTTTTTTTAAGATACTTATTTAATTATTTGACAGAAAAAGAGATAGAGCAGGAACACAAGCAAGGGGCGTGGGAGAGGGAGAAGCAGGCTTCCCACCAAGCAGGGAGCCCAATGCGGGGCTCAATCCCAGGACCCTGGGATCATGACCCAAGTCTAAGGCAGACGCTTAACGACTGAGCCACCCAGGTGCCCCCAGATGCTTTTGACATCCACAGTCATGAATGATTTTTATTTTTATTTTTTTAAAAGATTTTTTATTTGACAGAGAGAGAGACAGCTAGGGAGGGAACACAAGCAGGGGGAGTGGGAGAGGGAGAAGCAGGCTTCCCGCCAAGCAGGTAGCCCCGATGTGGGGCTCAATCCCAGGATGCTGGGATCATGATCAGAGCCAAAGGCAGACGCTTAACAACTGAGCCACCCAGGCGCCCCATGAATGATTTTTAAAACTAAGGTCTCTTTTTAATAAGTTGGGTTTTATTGTTGTTTTTTAAAGATTTTATTTATTATTTGACAGAGAGACATAGCGAGAGAGGGAACACAAGCAGGGGGAATGGGAGAGGGAGAAGCAGGCTTCCCACAGAGAAGGGAGCCCGATGCAGGGCTTGATCCCAGGACCCTGGGATCATGACCTGAGCCGAAGGCAGACGCTTAACGACTGAGCCACCCAGGCGCACCATGTTGTTGTTGTTGTTGTTGTTGTTTTTTGCATTCTCTTTCCTTTTCTTTTTCCAACTGAAGATCATTTATGCTTTCATACCTAATTAGCTAGGCACACATTGTGATGATTCAGAGTGATAAATCTATGGTGATAGTAAGCAGAAATGCTAAAAACGGTGATGAGAATTTTGTAGGCTGCTTTATTGCCTCTTTTGTGAAATGGGAAGTCATAGAAATGAGACATTTTGAGTTTCTTTCTCTGCACATCTCTCCTTTAACCCCCATGTCACCCTCACTAAACACAGGTGGGCAGCGGAGAGCTTTCAGACATGGTCTGTTTTGCAGCCCCTGTCCTCTCACCTCTGCTTGTCTTGTATAAAAGGTAAATCCTATTCCTGTTGGGGCACAGGTTGAGGATGTGTATTTATCAAATATCTATCTGCCTCCTAAAGTCCTGACGGGTGAAGTTACTCTTTGGTCGTAGCGCTTTACTCTTTAATACAGAAGGGGTTTGTGCCCCGGATCTAGAAATAATATTTAAGTTTTATTTTTTTTTCCATTATCATTTCATGTTATTCCTTTTTTTTTTTTTTAAGATTTATTTATTTGAGAGAGAGAGAGAAAACGAGCAGGGGAAGGGGTAGAGGGGGAGGGATAGAGGATCCTCAAGCTGACTCTCTGCCAAGTGCTGAGCCCGATGAAGTGGGGCTAGATCCCAGGACCCCGAGATCATGACCTGAGCCAAAATCAAGAGTCTGGACGCTTAACTGACTGAGCCACCCAGCTGCCCCTCACTTCATGTTTTTCTTCATCTGCAGGTTCAGCCTAATTTCCTTTCAATGAAGGAGTGGGTTTCCATGGTGTCTGATACTCTCCTGGTCATTGTGGATAGCCATTACCAACCCAGAGGACAACTTTTCTCCTCGTTTTATTATGTAAGTCTGAGAAATAAAATTTTAAAAATGATGGGAAAAGTCAAGGGTTGAGGCTGCTCATATTAGTTGTTCACATGAAAGCCATGCCATAGTGTGATTACTCAGTCTTAGCTTTACGTTGGAATCACCTGAGGAACTTGAAGTGTATGTGTGTGCGTGCAAGCACATGTATATATATAAGATCTCTCTATAGATAGAAAAAATAAATACTGACCTGTAGGCCTCTCCTCTGATTTAATTACTTAGGGAAGGGCCTGGGCATCATCAGTATTTTAAAAGGTCTCTAGATTATTCCCATGTGTAGCCGGAGGCAAGAGCTACAGTTGTAGTGAAATAAACATTGGTTAAAGATTGGGGTCCCTGAGTTTCTACTCGTAGTTTTTTTTTAATTCCAGGATATGTGACCATGGGCAGTTCACATAATCTCTTTAGACCTTTGTTTCCTTACGTGTAAAATGAGGCAATTGAACAATATTATCTGTAACGATTGTAGTCCCAGCTCCACCCCTTACTGGTTTTGTGACTGTTGACCTGATACTTTTTTTTTTTAAGATTTTATTTATTTATTTGAGAGAGAGAATGAGATAGAGAGCATGAGAGGGGGGAGGGTCAGAGAGAGAAGCAGACTCCCTGCTGAGCAGGGAGCCCGACGTGGGACTCGATCCCGGGACTCCAGGATCATGACCTGAGCCGAAGGCAGTCGCTTAACCAACTGAGCCACCCAGGCGCCCTGTTGACCTGATACTTAACCCATCATTTTATTTTCCTTACCTGTACAGTGAAGGTAAAGATTAATGCTTTGCCAACTTTATAAAAGATTTGCAAGGATCACATTGATATAACTTGTGGGAAAATGTTTTGAAAACTGTGAAATACTCTATACATATCAAGGAATATTGTTGTTGCTCATAAAAAAGCACCTGTCACTTAGTCACTCTTTTTCTTCATGCTAATATCCTAAGATTTGAAACAAAGTGAAAACACACTTTTTTTGTTTAGGTTTTATTTCCCCTTCATTGGCTGTCATGCATGCTTTATTTCTGCATCTGCCCAGAATTATTTTGGTTCTGCCTTATCACTCTCCACTGCTTAGGGAATTATAGTGATCATGGGACAATCAGCTGAGTGGTGGAGGATTATAGTCGATTTGAATAAAAATATAGCACAGGTTGTGAACTGTTGCTAAGATCATGAATTGAGCCCGAAACTCCATTACCTTGTCTTCTCTGTACAGCGTTCTGCGTGCCTCTGTCCTCCTGCTTTTGGGAGGACCTGGTACGTATTCATCTGGGCCTTAGGGTCTGGAACTAGGATTTTTAACTATACTCTGGGACAAACAAATGACTTGTAGATAATATAGAATTAAATTGGAAGGTAGATTTTCCTCAAAGAAATCGTTGTGTTATGATCCATTTGTTTGCTGTTAGAAGTGTTCTTATTCCTTTAATTTTGGACGAAAAACTAGTTTATATCGAGGTCTTTGCAATAGCGCTCTGGTTCAGATATTCACCAGGACAGGATATTCTATGAGATTTCTAATCGTGCTGCTTAGTTCTTGCAAACAAATAAAAATAATCTCCTTAGTAGCCAGCTCAGGGTTGCCTCTTACCTTTGTGATTTTTGCACTATTCTACTTCTTCAAAGAAGCCCTGATTCGAAAATCACTTTCTTGACTTCCAGTGTTGGATCAGCTGGGTCATTTTGAATAGTACTGTCATTACAATAATGCTATGTTAACTTAAGGAATACCTTAGCACATGTTTGATTTTGTTTGAAGTACTAAAGCTTAGAGAGCAAATGGGTACAGAATTAAATGCACTTTTTAATGTGCTTTGATTGCGAGGGACAGAACAGCCTTTATGACGTGTCTGAAAATTTGAAGTGGATAATAGTGGCGGAATGATAAACAGCCTTCCTTCCCCACTTGAGACATATTTATAAATGTATATAATGTCTGTTGGAGCTCCCTAACATGGGATTCTTGCAGAAGCTGTTCATACTCAGCTGCCCTGCCATTTTATTAGGGCTGTTATTCATTTCTTTTCCCATAATTACATATAGGAAGGGGCATATAGAGCTCTCCATTTCGTTTTGAATAGCTGGTTATTGCTTTGTAACCAGAGGCTTTTAGGATTTCAACTTCCTTTTTAATTAAAAGGAATTAACCCCCTGTAGGAAATAATCCATCTACTGGGAAGCGTTCCCACCAAAAATTTTGGGAGATCTGCCAATAGGTTCCTGTGCTAAACTTGCACTTCTTCCTTCGTACTAAACTGTAACAACCCGCCCCCCACCCACCGCACACACGCTCTCTTTCTCTCCTGGAAAACTGGCTTTCTGGACATCTGTAGTACAGCTTGGTGGTTTCTCCAAGCTTGGGTAACTTCACTTAGGGGTTTGGTGGGTTTCTTTGTTTTTTTTGTTTTTTAATCATAAACACACGTGGGCTTTCAAAATACTGACTTTTTTTCAGGCTTTATAGTGAGGGAATTCACACCCTTTAAAAGAAGACACTTCCCCCCATCCCCCAAATTTAAAAGGATATTAATCAACTGTTTAGTAGCAAATTGTTTCAGGAAGGAAGAGTGTAAAGGGAACCTACCTAGACAAACACAAAAATCGATTTTTTTTTTTTAAATGATGTTTTTGATTGGTGGGGGTGGATCTCAGAGCCGCTGATCCTGTTGTGTGGTGCTTCTGTGATAGGTCTGCTCCCTTTGTGTTTTAAAACCAAAGGCCAACCCCTGTTTTCTTCCTTTGGCATGTCCTAGAAATCCTATTCTGGTGAAAACACAGCTAGCGCGATTGCCCGCTCCGCTGCCGCCACGGCTTTGTCTCTCCTCGTGCCAGTTTTCATGATTTCTTGCAAAGAGAAGGTTGAGGAAATCCTAAACATGCTGACTGCCAGGTTACCTGGGAAACCAAGAGCTGATGAGTCTCAAGCCGTGCAGATCCACATGGGCCTTGCTTTGGGGATGTTTCTCTCGCGCTTGTGTGAGGAGAAACTCAGGTACGGTTCATGAAAATACTCTTCCGTTTTTGTCTTTGTGATGATGTAGGCAGAGGATGTGATGCGCGGGCACACACGTTCCCGAACATTCTGTCCGAGCGATAATGTGGTTGCTAAACTTTTTGAAATGGGCAGGTCTGACCCTTTCTTCTCCTTTGTGAGGGCATCTGTCTTTCCAAAATGCCATCACAAAGATATTAGGGTATTTTTAGGGTTGCTCTCATGAAGGTGATGGTGACTCTAACATCATTCCATGCTTAGCTGAAAACCCTGGAAAAATCCATGTAATGGGTATGAGGATATGTGTATCCTCATATGTGAGATATGAGGAAAAGTGTAATCTCGTGGTGCTAAAAATAAACTGCTTTTTCCCCTGGCTTCCAAGGGTGAAAATAATTGTTGATTATTGATATCACTATAAAATGGGAGGAAAAAATTGGAATATCCCTGCTGCCTGAGGGCGCTGGGAATCACCTGGATCACCTAAGAACTCTATGTACCCAGTTTTAAAGATTGCTTTTATCCTGTGCCCTGGCTACATTTTTATAATCCTTAAAGAGTCTTAATCTGTGCATATTATACTGTGTGCTTTATTCCGTTTGCTCAGTTTTGGACTGCTAGCTTTACCCTTGAATGGAGCTGAGTATCAAAGACCCAGGTGGAAAATTCCACTACATGGGAAAGTTTTCTTGTGCATGAATCTACTTTGGTTGTGTTGTCCGTCCTATTTAGTCTTTATTTTGTAACAAGTCTTAGAATTTTATATACCCAGGTTGATTGCAGTGTGTGGTACAACATGAATATTTGAATATCATGAATATTTAGATGTGCACTGACTTGGAATTCAGCCCCATTTTCCCCTCACACTGGAAATAGGATAGTTGGGAGAGGCATCCTGTTGTGACGTTCCATGTCCTTAAACTCCCCTGGTTGGCAGAAATTAACGGTCTGTCTGAAGCCAAGAGACGGTGTCGATGTGGGTAAACTGGATGACATTATGCTATATTTAGATTTCAGTTTGAAACCGGTGGTTAAGTTTGCATTTGTAATTTACATAGCTTTGTGCAAACACCATTATGTGAAACCTTTATGAGAACTGCTGTTGATCTAGGGAAATACGTCAGATGATCATTTTCAGCTCTTGGAAACATCTGTCAGATGATTGGGAAGATTGGCTTCATCTTTGTGATCATAAATGAAAACGTTTCTAGAATGTTCGTTTTGTTCTGTTGACCAGCATTCATATTTATAGGCCTGGTTCTGGACATGAACAAAAGGCTGCCCTTTGCATGTGAATTGACTGTTACATATCTCGTGTGTGTGACAGAACGTAACATGTTTTTTCAAGACTTAAAACTTGAAAGTGATTTTTTTCCCCCTTTGCTACTATTGCTACAAATGGCAATTTCGTCACCATCTGTGTTCATGCTCTTTCTTCAGTATCTTTCAAGCCGCGCGTTTTACAACTAAAAATGAGCCATGGCAGTTTAATTCCAGGCAACTCATTTCATCCTATCTTGGCTCTGGCTACCCTCATCCTTAGTTTGGGATGAGAGGCTGCTGGTTGTAGGGCTTGACAAGCTTGCACTTGCAGTTAATTTAATCATGCTACCTGGAGAAACCTGAAGGATTCATCCCAGTTCCTAGATTACCTTCCGCTCCTGTCTCTCTCTCACTTGACTTTGCACCCGCAGGAGAGCCTGGGGAAGGAAACCAGGCAGCTCTTTCCAAGGCCAAATGCCCTCAGAATCAGTGCAAGTGTTCACTTTGCTCTAATGATCTGTTTGGACAGCATGCTTCCTCTTTTGGCCAGTGTCTTGAGCATTCTAGTCACAAGTGTAGTTATTCACGGTTCCCACCTTCCTAATTTCTCGGAGCAGAGGAGTCTGAAATGTTTGCCTTTTGGTGCTGGTGAGTATTTTACTAGATAATGACAATGTCACTAGAGAATGACATTTTTGGAGGAAGTTTCCATTTTTCTAAAATTAAGTTCATCATTTTGAGGGCTGTTGACTCTGAATAGTCAGTGACATCCAGTAAATGGTCCAGCATGACCCCCTCAGGGGTACAGGATTAGGACAGTATGTTGTGCTCAAGAATGAAAAATCACCTTGTAGAAGAGAGTCATGACAATCCATTTTTTTGCCATGGCTTATGAAAAAGTCGCCTGAATTTCAATTCCAGTCTAGAATTTATTCAGAAAAGCGTTACTATTCCTGAGCTTGCTTCTGTCATAACTCCCAGAGGATACTAGTAGGATCGCTTCAGCATTTGTTTAGAATAGTTAAGTATATTTTACTCCAGAGAACAACTATAATAGGACTTAGTCAAAGCTATTTAAACTGTGTGTGTGTGCGCGCGCGCTCACTGCAAAATGTAATCCTTCACCTCAGGCAAAACCACTATATTCTTGGTTTGGGAAGACATTTTTTAAAGTGTCCTGTGGCTGGTTGGCATTCCTGGGGCTGCATTCCACTGAGCATGGTCCGAGGGAGCAGTATGGCAGTTGACATGTTAGGATCCCCTTAACAGTCAAGTGTTGGTGATGAAGCCCACAACTGCCTGAAAAAACAGCCATAGAACCACTTTTAAGTTTTCTTTTACTGTAGAAGTCCTAGTTCTCACCAAGACCATCGCAAAACCACATCAATTACTCTCTAAAGGTAGAAAAATACATGGCTGGGTTTCCCCCCTGCTTCTGAAAAAACAAATGTAGGAAAAAGGACAAGAACAGTCTTCACAATTGAGACATGAAATCAGAAGTAACCTTTGCAAGAAAGAGATTTGGAATGATTATTAATTTCAGCTTCACGGGTTGTAAGATATTCTGAAGAAAATCACGTTAGCATTCTTAGAAATGTTTCTGGAATTCTGATTTTGGTTTTTTGTTTTTCAGTGGTTTAAAATTTGAATGGGCTGAGGAAATACAAAAGTAGCAGTTTTTGAGTTTATTGGTTTACAAGTGATTATACTGTTTAGGAACTCAGTTATTAAATAAATTCTCTGACTCGTTTCCCTGCCTGCAAAATAAGTATATGTGACTCATCAATATTATTGTTACTCTTACGTTTTTTTTTTTAATTAACTGAGAGTTCAGTAAAATATTAAGAGGAAATATAGTATTTTGGACATTTGAATGATTTTAAGTAACTGAATTTTTCCTCTTGGTCTTTGCCCAGCGATATATCTGGCCAACAGATGAACCTTCTTCTGATGAAGTCTCTAGATGCCCTGGAAAATTGCTGCTTTGATCCTAGTCTTGAATATAAGTATGTTGGTTCCATTTCCTCTCTGATATTTGAAGACTGAATCTTTCTCTGCCATACGCTTTGCATTCAATTGTGAAATACTCGTAGGACTAGATCTTGAATTCCTTTGCAAAGAGTTTTCAGTAATCATCAGAACCTGTAATTAAAGGTACTTGTTCTAAAAACCATGTTTCAGCAACAGACCGTTTGCTTCGTTACAAAGCAACGGAATGTCATTTCATGGCTGTCATTAAGTTATTAATACCTTAGTTCTGTCTTGTACTTACCATATGAGGCATGTATCTGGAGACTTATATGCATGACTTAACCTTTTTAAATAGTTGAAACTATTCTTTGAATTTGATTGGACGAAGAGAACCTTTGACCCATAATTTAGATTTCCCGTGTGAAATCCAACGACTGAAGAATCAAAACGGAAACAAATATAGGGTACATCTGGGGTTCCCAAACTCCTCAATATTAATCGTTTCTCCCCGCCCCACCACAGACTTCATGCTTTTTAAAGATTTTGTCTATTAAACTAAATATCTTAAAATTTATTATTCCAGGGGCGCCTGGGTGGCTCAGTCGTTAAGCGTCTGCCTTCAGCTCAGGTCATCCCAGGATTCTGGGATCGAGCCCTGCATCGGGCTCCCTGCTCCGCGGGAAGCCTGCTTCTCCCTCTCCCACTCTCCCTGCTTGTGTTCCCTCTCTCGCTTGCTCGCTCGCTCTCTGTCAAATAAATAAATAAAATCTTTAAAAATAAATAAATAAAAAATAAATTTATTATTCCAGTCGTGAAAGGTAACCAAAAAAACAGGAATAATTAGAAAAGAATGTCTTGCACCTGGCTGGCTCAGTTGGTAGAGCACATGACTCTTAAACCAGGGGTTGTGAGTTTGAGCCCACGGTGGGTGTAGATATTACTTAAAAATAAAACCTTAAAAAATTAAAAGAATACCTCAATAACAAGTTAAGCATAGTCATTTAGTGAGACATTTAATGTTTTAATTGGTCTGTGAATTGTGTGGGAGAATATAGTTTTATTAGACTTCCTGAAATACTAACACAGTTGGGGACTTACGTTATATCTTTTTGGACTTCCACGTGTTTTGGAAGCTCTAGTTTAGATCCTCTGGTGTTCATTGTTACTAAAAAACTCAACAAATTATAAGCACTAACCTCCAGTTTATTAACTCATTTACTTTTTGCTGTTACAGGCACTGCTCAAATGTGACTGTTTACATTGGTGGCCTTTAGCAACTTAGGATCTAAAGTTACATTCATGTCATCTAGCCTGTTATGTTCAGACTGAGAAAAGAGTAACTAGTAGAAGTAACTGCATATCTCAAATATTTCATTATGAGTAGATAAAGTCAAATCTTCACTTCGTTGGTGGTAGTTACAGGATCTTCTTTCAGATGCAGGCTGAGATCAGATAAGAATCATTGACATCCACCCAGTTTATCATGAAACACTTTAGAGATGAAATGGGACGTTTTAAGAGTGTGGTTTTGAATATGGGAAAAGAGAGTTCAGTGGCATGATTGAAGTCTCTTGAATGTAGAAAATGATTAATGGAAGGGATAGGGCCATTTAGCTGTTACCGGGTCTGATGAAGAGTTGATATTTTGGAGTCCAATCCATGTGTTGGTGGTGTTGCCTTTTACAACCAAGGAGTAAGATAAATTTCTCTCCCCCTGCCCCGCCTTCCCCCAAAGGTATTCATCACAGCTATAGCTCAGGGTATTACAAAGCTGGGAACAAATTTGTGGATCAACTTACTGTAGGCTTTCAGCCAGTTGGAACAATCAGGAATGACTTACATATATTATCTCCACTAGTCTGATGGAAGTTTGTTTGAATGAAGGAGAACCATAGCGATAACTGAATTGTCCACAGTGTGGGTATTTATGCATATAACAAACCTCATGTGTGTAAGGACATTTAACATTACCCGTTAACTTTTTATATCGAGAAGATTCTTATTTCTTCATTATTGTTTCTTGATTCTTATCTCCTTAGTGATCAGCTGTGTTTGGCAGAGGAAAGGGTGGGCCCAGATAGGGACTAATCCTACTGAATTAAGTAGAATAGGGTCATCAGAAATTTCCCGTCCATTTAGTAAAGTCTTGCCTGTCTCTCAGAGCTCAGTTAAAAGCCCAGATCCTTCAAGAAACTCTCCATCTTCTTCAAACTCCCATTCTTTCTACAGTTAATGAAGTTTAGTATTCTGTCATTCCTAATGCTTTGTGGCTCTGTCTCTGGTTTCAGTTCAGCTGATACCAAGCAGCCGCATACTGTGCTAGGCATTTTCACATCCGTTTCTCCTGTCATTCAGCCCCAATGACAGTCTAAATATTGATACTAAAACAGGAACACTCATCGCTTTGGTTTACAGATTAAGAAAATGAGTTTCACACAGGAGATGGGTTCAAGGTCACACAGTCAGTAGCAGCTAGGGGAGGAACCTAGGTTGTCTGCCTTCAAAGCCAGGTTTCTGTCTCTTACATAGTTTGGTGGGGAGAAGACATTTCAGTAGACAGAAAGCAATTTGACACCTGACAATATGGTGTTGACTATTTTTTTTTTTTGACATGTGAGTGTGTCTCACTACTAAAAAGACAGACAGACAGACAGACACACTAGGCCCAGGCATAAAGTATTCCCCTGACTAATGAGATTCAGGAGTCTAGGGCAGTCCTCCCTCAAGTGAAATAGTGGAAGCATTACGGAGGTAGTTAATAGATCTGGGAGCTTGCCACCTCAAGTGATAGAATTCACCCAGAGCAAATTCACCACGCTTCCTTGATTTAATGGACACGTCCCTGCTGAGAGGACCCGGCACCCGGGCTGGCCGGAGTGTGTGGCCTTATCACTTACATTCTGCTGCCATCTAGTGGTACTCATTGTGCCATTGCCGTCCTCACAGCCTTAACTAGTCCTGCCATCCGTCAACGACCTGAGTGCTGGTTAATTACTATTGAGCTTTTACAAATATGATAACATCTCTATAGCACTTTGTAAAGGGCAATACGCTATAGAAATGTTAACTGTCATTAGAACTAATTATTAGATGGCCTCATACTTAATCTGCATGGTTGTCCACAATAAAGTAAGGAACTGAAGATTCATCTCTGGTTAATTTTAGAAACAATTTATCATATATCTCAGTTGATATAGCAACACGCAGAGCAGAATTGCATAGCTTTTAAGCCTCAGGTTTTCTTTTCGCCGGTGATATTTTAATATACTTGGATAAGAGATTCAAATAAGTAAAGACATAATAGGGCAGATAATTTTAAAACTCAAATTCTCTGTCATTTGTTAGTGTTCTTCAAGATTCATGTTAGTAATTAAAAAACCTGAAATTTATAGCTAATATTATCATTTGTTTCTATTTCATCTGTCTGAGACAACTCCATGGAACTCCTTTTTGTTTTCAGTGGAGGGAAAGATGTGAATGCTACCTCTGCCCAGTTGTTCTTGGTTTAGAGCTGACAAATATATCAAAGGGGAGCTAAGATGAGGTAAAATACATAGCAGTGCTGACCTAAGCACCTAGGAGAATCTTTAAGACTTAGGACAAAAAATAAACCCATTAAAATATAGACCACTTGGAAATCAGAAGAAAACATAAGGAATAAAGCTTCAGGACTACCTTCTTGGACCATGCTGGAAAAATGAGACAGAGTAGAAGGAGTTTAGAAGGTCAATAGATGCATACACCCTAGCATATTTATATTGGCACACGTATGTATATACGTAGTTAGATTATATATTCACATATGACAACAGTCATTGACCATTGTAGCAATGAATAGAATCGTTAGTGAATGGTAACGTTGCCCAAGAATAATTATGCTGTGATAATGTTAGGTAAATGTGAACTAGGAAACAGGATGTCTTTTTCTAAGCCTTTGTGCCCATATGCTTTTGGGTGGTAAAAGAGTTTTAGTCCAGGGGATAAAGATTTTTGCATGCCCAGAATAGCCCCAAAAAGCCAGACTTAGGATTACTTATTGAGAAAGATAAACCCCGATACTTAAAGTGAGCTTTGAGAGGTACCCTTTTTCCACCTGAAATCTGACACTCCTCTTTCTTAAATTAGTCTGGCAAGAAATGGGAATTGAGTTTTCTTGATTGAATCTTGGATAATATATTCAGTGTATTTACCACTGGTAAATTTTGCCTCCAACTGAATGTAAGAATCCAGTCTTGTTTTTGTTGTTGTTTTTCTTGTAGATCTTCTCTCCACTTTAGACTCTCTTGGAACCCTGCATTGGGTCAGTTCTTCAGCATTCAATATTGATTGAACTCTGTCCCTGTCAAAGTGGTATACTAGGTGCCACAGATAATGTGGTGAGGGAAAATCAGAAAATGTACCCACCCTCGTGGAGCTTGCAGACTAGTGAAGGACATGGGCAGAAATCAAACAGTCCTTCAAAAAATCCTCATCAGAATTGATAATTAAGGGGTGCCTGGGTGACTCAGTTGGTTAAGCACCTGCCTTCGGCTCAGGTCATGATCCCAGGGTCCTGGGATCGAGCCCCGTGTCTGGCTCTCCACTTGAAGAGCTTCTCCCTCTCCCTCTGCTCCTCCCCACCTTGCTCATACTCTCTCTCTCTCTCAAATAAATAAAATCTTTTTTAAAAAAAATTATAATTAAAATTGTCTGAATTAAATTAGTGTGGGGTGTTATGGGAGAGTCCCAAAGAGGTTCCCTGCTGGGCCAGGGAAGGTGTCCCTAAGGAAGTAACATTTGAAATCTTAATCGAAAGTAGCAGTTAAATAGTCAAGAGGGAGCAAAAGTCAAATTTTTCAAAGTATTAATCACATTTTGTCTAGCCATATCTTTGGTTCTAATTTTGTCAAATTTTTATATGCACCAGTATGGAAAGAGCCAAAAAAAAAAAAAAAAAAAAAAAAACCCCACACAAAAAAACAACCACACAAAAAACTTCCCTGTGGATTCTAAA
Source organism: Mirounga leonina (assembly GCF_011800145.1). Taxonomy (NCBI): domain Eukaryota; kingdom Metazoa; phylum Chordata; class Mammalia; order Carnivora; family Phocidae; genus Mirounga; species Mirounga leonina. The sequence goes on along the minus strand of NW_023270757.1, from coordinate 237,414 downwards.
TGGAAACAAAGACTTTAAATCCATACTAATGAAGAGCGCCTTTCCTCCTTCAGAAATGTGATTTGTCTCAAAAGCATGCAGTGTTCAGATGTTAGATGCTGATTTAACTGGTTGGAAATGCATTATGCTAGTTGAGCTTGTTGTTAAGTTCCTGTAAGCTGTAACAGCAGTTCTGCCTGGCTAATGATGGATTATTACTGCAGTAGCTTCTTTACAAAGGCTTTCCTAATGCCAGATAGTTATGCAATGGAACCTAGAAAAACATGTTCGAGATACAGTGCCTTCTCATAGACATTTCATCAGGGCATCCCTACGGGGCCCTGAGAAGGGCCTGGGGCTTGGCAGATGGAGCAGAAGGCTGGGAATCCAAAGCCTCCGTCTCCTGGCCATGCTCTGCTGGAAACTCTCCATATGACCTTGAACAAATCCTGTAGCCTCTCTGTCCTTTTGCGGGTCTCTTTTCCGTTGTGGATGCTTCATTTGCAAGAGGTGTTTGAGGGAAGGAACTAACATGTTCAGGAAACGATGTGAAGGTTCTTGACGCCAGCCGAGGAGATAGATACTATATACGAGCAAAATGACATAACCTACGGGCTTTGAAATATGTTATTGGAGAAATGCCCTGGAATGGCAGTCTTCAGCGGCAGATATCATGGCAGGCAAGCCAAACCAGAGTCGGGATGATTTCTGAAAACAACTCAGCATTTCCTCAATTCAAAACACAACAATGATGACAAAAACTTTTTTTTTTTTTTTTTAGGTAGCAAATCACCCTACAGCTGCATTATCTTATCATAGTAACTAGAAGTTTTCTGGGAGAACAATTTTTTCTTTAAATGGATATGTATTCTTTCCCAAGAATTGGGACACAAAGCCTAAGATTCCAATTGAATTGTCACATGGGGTAACTTTTGACAAGCCTGTCATTTGTCCATTTTCTCTTCTGACCCAGTGGTACTCAGAGGGATCAGAGGGGAGAAGAGGATTAATGTCATTGTGCACAGACAAATACACAGTTTCTTTAAGAAATTCCACTTGTGGAAGTTGACTAGGAAACACGAAGCACTTAGCAGTACCTCATCATCGTGCCTTGCGACGTATCCCCCCAGTCATTAGTCAGATGTCCTCAGCTCATATTCTGAAATGGAGTCTTTTCTCTCATGCAGTTTGTCATAGCGCCGTCCACATGCGGACATGGGGGGATGGTGCGGAGGACCACAGAACTTCTCTAAGTGCAGGGGTGGAGCTGGTTGAACTTGACTTTTTATTCATCCTCCTACCTCACATGGAGTTTAACTCAAATCTGTTTCATATTTTCGTTTGTTCTTCTCCAGTGGGTCCACAGCACTAACATGGGCCATAGACCCCGGTTTTGATAGAAAGTTTTCCACTCAAGGGCAGGGGGGAGGTAGGCAGTGGGTGTACCTGTGATGGTTCATGGGGCACACTTATATACCAGGCAGCAGACTGAGAATGCAGCCATCTCATCTCAGGTCCAAGAGCAGTGTAAACTCCCATGAAAAGTGAAGAGCGTTGACATGGATTTCTGGTGATTTTAATGCCTGATTTTTTTTTTTTTTTTTCATCAAGCACGGGCTGTATATTGGGCGTTGGACTTGTTCTGTCCCTCATGAGCCACAGCAGCCAAACAGAGTCTCGAGTTCACGTGGCAGCATCGCTTCGGAAGCTCTCGACGTACCTAGATGACAGTGGGAGCCAAAGCAGAACATTTCAGGAGGTAGGAGCAGGGAGTTATGGCTTTCTTCCCTTTGTTGTCTTTTGTTTTCCTGTGGCCACTTACTTTCTATTTCTCATATTTTGGTAACCCTGAAATTAAATTCTTCCTCAGTTTCAACTGGGATAAGGAGAAAAATCTGAGTGGCAAACCACCAACATTAGATCATAAGGTTTTCAGACTGTGCAGCTGTTTAAATAAATTCAGACTTAAATGTGGCCTATAAGATAAGAGCCTTTAGTGAATGCAAAAACCCAAGCCGGCATCGCTAGAAGGCACTTTCTAAGAAGAGCTGCGATTTCCGGAGCAAGGTTCAATGGAGATTTTTAGAATTATGCTCGAGCCAAATGTAACTTTAAAAGATGGCCAGGAATAAGCTTAAGAAACTGTGGATCGAAAAAGGCATTTGATTTTTTTTTCTTTTCTTTTTTTTTTAATGTCAGCTAGCATGAAAAATCATTGAGGAAATTCCCTTTACCACACTTAATGAAAAGATTTTTCTGTTACGGTGCAAAAATACGCAGAATTGCAGTTCATGGGACACAGCTCTTGTGTGTCGACCGCGTTCAGAGTGGACTTCTGAGGTGTGTGTGTGTCTGCCCAGGTGAAGCTGCACGGCCTGGGCCCTGTCTTTGGGAGCACCCGGGGGTGACCTTTTGGCCTGGCCAGATTCCCTGTCTCATTAGAGCAGATTCTCTTTTCTCTGGGCCAGCCCACGAGCTATTGATGAGTACATAATGGCTACTCTGTCCCCCGCTCAGCCCCTCTGCTTTCAGCTATAGGACTTGTTGAATCGGTGAATTTCTCTGGGGCACAGAGGGTTGAAGTTTTGTTCTAATACATGCACCACATTTCCATTTTTAAAGGAGTTGCAGAGCACAGTTGAAAAGGACGCATCTTTTTAAGCAAAGGGAGAAAATTTTGCCACCAAGGGGCAGTTTGATTAATAAACGAAAGCAAGGTTTTTAGAGCCTGATGCTTCGGTCTGCCTTGATGTTTTGATTTATAAGGCCTCGAGCAGGCAGTTTGGTTTTTTTCCTCCCCTCTGATGTTTTATTATCCAATTTCAAACTTAGAAACAGCTTCCTTTCTGCATGCCGTATCGACTAGGGTTGGGAGTTGAACATTTCCACTTTGCCTGAACAGCATCTTTGTGAAGGAGGGCTTCGGGAGGAAAACGTGAGGTAGCGGTAAGGGGATGGTTAACCAGGATTTGCAAAAATTGAGGCTCAAGTAGACTGAGTGACTTGCCTGAAGTTTCTTAGCCTGTCAGTGGTCGACGTGGGACATACACCTGCGTGGGCCGTCTTGACTCCCAGCCTTCTCTTTTATTTATAATTTGTTCGTGTATTCATTTATTCATCTAGTCATTTATTAAATTAGCACAGCAGTGCTCTGAGGTAAGGAATATTACCTCTATTTTACACAATTTATGCGACTCTAAAACCCATACGCCTGGCCGCTCTGCCCCACTCCTTCTAGGAGGGAATCTGAAGGCAGCCATGCGTCGCATCTTTGAATTTCTTCTCCGGCTTGGCCTTGGATCAGAGCACATGGCTATTAGTAGCATTCACTGGGGATGAAAATCTAGCCTCTGCTGTCGATAGATCCAGTGTCTGACATGAGATGGTGAGGGAACTTGCTGATTTTGAGTCTAAAGACCTGGGTTTGAATCTCGCTTCGGTCACTGGCAAGCTATATGTAGTTGGACCTCAGCATCCCTACCTGTAAAGTGGGAATTCTGACCTGCATCTCATACCATCGTTAGGACACGTCGGGCAGCGAAACACTGCCTGGTCTGTGGTAGGCGTACTTGAATCCAGTCCTTATCCCGGAGAGAAGTTGGACAGAACACTGGTGTCCACTAAATCGTGTTCTTTCGTTTTCCCTCACGAAGAAACATCTCCTGTTGTCTCTTCTTCTAGGTCCTGGCCTATACCCTCAGCTGCGTGTGTACCTCAGCGTTCAGTACTGGGATCATTGAGGCTGCAGAGGCTGAAGATATCATGAACAAGCTTCTGATGTTGGTAGAAAACAACCAACAGGTTGGAATGCGCGCCCTGATTACTCCTCTCTTTGGGTCTCATGTTGCTGCTGAGTCCTAATTTTGACTGACTCTGATTAGACTATTATCAGAATGTTTTCGTGCCCAGAACTGAGGAACTTCTTTTTTTTTTTTTTTTTTTTTAAAGATTTTTATTTATTTATTTGACAGAAAGAGGCACAGCGAGAGAGGGAACACAAGCAGGAGGAGTGGGAGAGGGAGAAGCGGGCTTCCCGCAGAGCAGGGACCCCGATGCGGGGCTCGATCCCAGGACCCTGGGATCATGACCTGAGCCGAAGGCAGCCGCTTAACGACTGAGCCACCCAGGCGCCCCTTTTTTAAGATTTTTTAAAAATTTACTTGAGAGAGAGTGAGTGCACAAGTGGGTGGGGGGAGGGGCAGAGGGAGAGGGAGAAACAGACTCTCCCCACTGAGCAGGGAGCCTGAATGCGGGGCTCGATCCCACCACCCTGACATTATGACCTGAGGCAAAGGCAGACACTTAACCAGCTGAGCCACCGAGGCACCTCCAGAACTGAAGAACTTCTAACTTTCCTCACTACTCTAGCCAATGGTCACAGATGTCTTTTTTCTCTTCTTATACTCTATCTTGTGTAGGTACTTCTTTTTCTTTGTCAGAGGGAGTATAAAAGGCTTTTCTCTCTCTCCATCTCTATTTATAAAACTTTCAAGCATGTGGCTAGGGAATGTAAGGCTAGCGATAACAATTTGTAAAGATATGAATACTTAATGGACTCTGATAAGGCCAAACCTCAGCAAATTCAAAGCAGAGAATCTCTGTGACTGAATATGCATGGGACAATTTAAATACCTATAAGTTATATCAAATACCTTTAAAGTGTTCCCTCTGAAATATTATTCAGCCTTAAAAAGGAAGGAAATTCAGACACATGTGACAACATGGATGAATGTTGAGGACATGACACTAAGTGAAACAGACCAATCACAAAAAGACAAATACTGTATGATTCTATTGATATGAGGTACTTGGAGTAGTCAAAAGCTTAGAGACAGAGAGTAGAAAGGTGGTTGCCAGGGGCTTGGGGAGGGGGGAATGGGGAGTTATTGTTTAAGGGGTATAAGGTTCGAATTTGCAAGGTGAGAGAGTCCTGGAGATGGATGGTGGTGATGGTTGAACAGTATGAATGTACTTAATGCCACTGAAAAGTAGTAAAGATGGTAAATTGTATGTTATGTATATTTTACAACAATTAATGAAAAATATGTTCCCTCTGATTACACATGTTATAAAATTGCCCCGTCTGTATTTTTTTTAGATTCCTCCAAAGTCTCAGTATTGGCCATGGTGGATTATTGCAGGTTATTAGCTAATATTGTATTGTATTGTTACTATTTTATGGATCTATGAGTGCTCTCTTAAATTTGGAATAGGTTTTGCAACACCAAGATGTGGGAGTTTGCATATACTGTGCTCATTATGGGACTTCTCCTCTTGTTTGGGAGTTGACTAGGCTTGTGTGATCTACCTCAGTATTTTCACCCTAATTCCTTCTGAAAATTTGGATCGTTTGAATCAAGTCTTGTAGTGGTCCAGTATTATTTTCCTAAAATAAACCATTCACTGCAGCTGAATTCCTTACAGTTAGACTGCAGTTTCTGTTGCAAACCGAAGTCTTGATTTTTTAAAAAAATCTGCAAATCGCCGATTTTCAGATGGTGAAAGAACCTGTCAGTAGGAAAGGGAGCCCCTCGAAGTGCTTAGATGCTTTCTATAAAATTCTGTGCCATCTGTGCTATTCTTCTTCTTTTTCCTTACCCTTTGTTTTTATTCATTTATAACAGACTTCAGGTTTTGCCCTGGCGTTAGGAAACCTAGTTCATGGTTTGTCTCTGTGCGGACATGGAAAAGCTGAGGACTTGGGCCACAGACTGCTCCCCGCCTGGATCAGAATTGTTCTAGCACAGGTAGGAGGTCAAGTCCTAGCATGTGATTTTATATTTTATAAAGGAAAAAAGAGCAACTTTATTGGACCATTTATAGGTGCTGCTAAGATACATAGCCAAACAATAAAAGAATAGGCAATTTCAAACGAAAGAGATGCAGGAACTTTCAATCCCTTGTAAATGATACATCCTGTCAACCATTATAGCTTTTTTTAAAAAGCACAGGCTACTTTCTCAGTGTTTTAATTTTCCAACAGTGCTGTGGTTTTGAAAAATACAGAACAGCAAGAAGCCACCTCTGATCAAGTAACTTCAACCTATTACCGTATTCAAGTCAGCTGCCAGTTTTGGGTCCGTGATGCGGGTTATGTTGACCCTACAAATGTAGTACCATCTCGACCAGTGTTTCTCTAGGATATAATACGTTTTATAGGGTTCAAACCCCAGGACTATTTGCCTCTTGACATACCTGATGCTTTGTTTTCAGGGCACTCCTACAATGCTCTGTTTGGCAGCGCTTCACGGCATGGTGGCCTTGGTAGGCTCTGAAGGGGATGTAACGCAGGTAAAAAACAAACAAACAGATGAACAAAACACGAAGGGAAGAAATCTAAATGTGTGCCTAACCACAGCAAGAGAATACCCAGTATCTCAGTGTGCTAAGGACAGAATACATGCTCGTAGTAGTAACGGTTATACTGGGTTTTCAATGCCTTGATACACAGAAAATTGCTCTTAGTGGAGAATTCATTTTTAGAGATTTGTTCCTTCTTTTATATGGTTCGTAAGAATTAAACTTAGTCAGCCTGCGTACTTCCCACAACGTTCCCTGCCTGAGAAAATGACTGAATTGTACGAAATGTCAAAAGTTATCCCTAAGAAACTCCATTTTGTATCTGTCATGTTTAAGTTTATATCTAGGTAGTTATTCTTTCACTTTTAAATGTTTTCCACGGTGGACATATGTATGTTTCAGTTTACAAGTAATGCTAGGGAGCGCCTGTGTTCATACAGTGAAGGTCTATTCAATGAGTGCTTCTTGCGGCACTGACCGATGTTAGGAAATCAGTGATAAATACAGCATGGACCCTGCCCTCAAGGAGCCCACAGCTTTTGTTTCTGAAATGTAAGGACGTAATGGTAAATGATACCATAGCTTAGAAGATGATAGCTCATCCACTGGGAATATCATTATTTACTTTTTGAGGATGTTGGGGTGGATATTTCTTCTTTTTCTTTCAGCTGAAGTCAGAAGCTATCCAGTCCTCTCATTTTCAAGCCAGACTTAATGAAGTCATTAAAACTGTAACTCAGGTGAGAAGAGGAATTTAAAACCCTTGGATGGGGAAACAGATAATTACCCCCCCCTTTTTTTTTGAGAGAGAGAAAGAGAGTGAGAGAGAATGCATGTGGGTGTGAGCACATAGAGGGGCAGCCGGAGAGGGAGAGAGAGAAAATCTTAAGCAGGCTCCACGCCCAGTGCAGAGCCTGATGTGGGGCTCGATCTCATGACCTTGAGATCATGACCTGAGCTGAAACCAAGAGGCGGACACTTAACCAACCAACTGAGCCACCCAGGTGCCCCTCAGCTACTTCCTTTTACTGCCTTTCTCTTTCATGATACAAACAGTTTTACTTGGAAAATGAGGAGATCTCTGGTTATTCACATTGAGTCTAAGCAGCACTTGAGAGTAGCTTATGGCCCCACATTCACTGACAAACACGCACTTCCTCTGGAAAAAAAAAAAGCTGACCTTTTCGAGTTAACTTAAGTTGGCTTGGTTTCCTTTAAAAATGAAACTCTGACCCTGTCCTGGCCTCAGGACAAAGTAAAATGGAAGGTGATCAAAGGGCAGGATAGATATCTAAGAATGGTTGAGAAGCACCAAGTCAGATGTCACTGATAAAAGTATTTGGGTTAATTATTATCAGCATTCTTGGCTAGAGAGTAAGTATGTTCATCTGCTGAGGAATGATTATATATTTTAAGATTTTATTTATAAAAATTTATTAGTTTCATTGCATCAACCGTGAAAGCACAAAATGAAAAAAGTTGAAAAAATATCATTGGTGGTCCTCACAACTTGAAGCAAGTGTTAGTAATAATTGGTCTTCTTTCTTTTTTTTTTTTTTAAAGATTTTATTTATTTATCTGAGAGAGAGAGAATGGGAGACAGAGAGCATGAGAGGGGGAGGGTCAGAGGGAGAAGCAGACTCCCCGCTGAGCAGGGAGCCTGATGTGGGACTCGATCCTGGGACTCCAGGATCATGACCTGAGCTGAAGGCAGTCGCTTAACCAACTGAGCCACCCAGGTGCCCCGGTCTTATTTCTTTTCAAGTATTCTTATTTTCTTTGCATGATTGGTATTCTTACTATATATAGAACTTTGTAGATAGTCTTTTAACTTAGTCTTTTCATTTAGCATACTTTTTTCCTTCTTGTAAATACAGCTGATTATTACACCTACCACATATACAAGTTTTAATAATTCATGCTTTGAAAAGCAACCATAAATCTCTGAACAGAAGAAACTCTTTTGCATGTATGAATGTGATTCTCAGAAAAATAATTATACCAAAACTTAAGTGGCTATAACTTGGGGGATAAAAATCTATAAATGAAAAGTTATTTAAGAAAATCCTTATTATGAGTGATAAAGCAGTAATAGAACATTACTTAAAGAAGAGAACAAAATAATATCTCCTTCCATTTTTAGAGGTATTTTATTCTTAAATAACACCTTGTTTTTACTTTTTGGATTTTTTCCCCCTTTTTATTTTTTTAATTTATTTATTTGTCAGAGAGAGAGAGAGAGAAAGCATAGCAGGGGAAGCAGCAGGCAGAGGGAGAAGCAGGCTCCCCGCTGAGCAAGGAGCCTGATGCGGGGCTCGATCCCAGGACCCTGGGATCATGACCTGAGCCGAAGGCAGACGCTTAACCGACTGAGCCACCCAGGCGTCCCTTTTTTCCCTTTTTAAAAAAAATTCCTTTGAGACCAGTCAGACTCCGTGAAACCTGAGACAACCGGTACTACCTTCTGTCATGATTGATTGATTGATACATTCATTCATTTCTTCAGCAATAATTGTTGATCACCTGTGTGTCCAGGCTTTAGTATATTAGACACTTGATATTACGTCTTGTCAGAGAACTTGTCATTACCAGACAAGCCACCACCTCATAAAAGATAAATGACTTTCTCTGAGTGACCTTTTATTAAATGGAGTGTGGATCTTGCCTGATCATTGAACTGTTACACTTTAATCCATAGGTCATCAGTGTGTCTGGCGTGATTGGTCTTCAGTCAAATGCTCTCTGGCTTCTAGGACATCTTCACCTATCTACTCTGTCCTCAAGTCAGAGTAGAACCTCTGGTAAGATCGGAGTCTTAGAACACTGGGGCTGGAGGAGGGCTTGCTGACTGGGGGCCGTGTACTTGGTTGAGAGCATTAATCTTTGTAGCTGCCTTAAGTGGTGGGTGTTACCATCTCTCTTTTACGTTAGAAGAAGAGGGGCTGTTCGGGAGCTTCCTGACTTGCCCAAATACCATCTCTCTTTTATATCAGAAGAGGGGCTGTGGAGAGCTTTCTGACTTGCCCAGGGTCACATGTCCACCAGCAAGTGGTGCACACACAGTTGAACTCACCTCTGTCACCTCTTTTCATTCTTCCTCCCTGCCTCACTCAGAGAGCAGATTAGACAGTCTAACCCCATATTTCACAAATGAAGACAGTGAGGCTTAGAAAGATTACATGACTTACATGTGGAGTTTAGTGACAAATCCAGAAAGTAGGAACAGGTCCTTCAAGCTCGGAAGAGAGTTCATTTTATTTTCCTAGATGGAATTACAGTTTGTATAATACTCCTATTTCATTAAAAGTCTCTTCCTCCAAGACTGGGTTTCTCCGGGCCCCTGGTTTTAAGAAAATAATGGGGTACATACATTTAAAGATATGCACATACTTGGCGTTGAAATTAAAATCCCATGTCTTTAACATAACAAGGCCTTTTCTATTTCCACATTTTTGATAAAAAACAAAAAATATTTGCAATTCCCACATGCTTAATTTAAGCTTGTACTTGGAGATTTTCTGCAGAAGGCATCACTGTAATACACTGGGACCTGAATCTGCTCCTTGATCTTTATAGAATTTTGACCCACTGGCTCTCTTGGACCCAGGCCAGAGAGGTTTTTTTACCAAAGATTTCTCATTAAAACCTAGTTTCGCTGATCCCCTGACAGGTAGTGCAGGGACAGCATCACCCTGAACACGTAGCACTATAATTCCTGTTCCCCTCACTTTCAGTCACTCCTTAGCTAGAGAAATAGGACATTGTTCCGCAGCATTCCCAACATAATGAACTTGAGACAACTGGAAGCTGTCATGTTAAAATGGGAAAAGGGGTGGGGGGGGAAACAACCCACCAAACTTAGTCATGGTGGAAACCTTAAGTAATGCTAGTTGGGAAGGGCAGCACACTCCTAAGGTCCTGGTAAAATAGCAAGTTGATCATTATGCTCTGGGTTACACGGTCCGGCCCACATGCACTCAAGTCGGGTGGTCGTGAACCATCTCACCCAGGTTCGTTGGGACACAGAGCTTGTATGTGTGGAAAAGTACAGCTCCTCGTTTCTGTTGGAATTTTCCAGTTGAGCCATTGTTGCAGTAAAAAGCATGTCCTGAAGCAATCCTGGGGGGACTGGGAGGAAAAGAATCTAGGAAACTCCCCAGATTCGCCTTGCCTCTGTGTCGCTTGCCTCAGTGTTCCAGGTCAGCAGCTGGGGCTGGTGGTTTGGACATGCTGCTCACTGAGAGGTCCCCGCCTTCGGAAGTAACAGGCCGGCTGCTGTTATTACTGCTTGTTGCATTTCCCTGGATCATAGATCTGATTCAGGATGTCCTCAAGTCATCCCTAGAATGGTGGTCTCAGCCTAGAGGCCAGCAGGCTCCTTGCAGACACCGAGGGTCGCTGGACTGGAGCTTATTGATGTGACAGGGTGGAAAGGACTTTTTTTTTTTTTACCCGCTTCAGTAAAGTTTCCATCCCCTGTGATTTTGCAGTCTCTGCTAGGTTTACCACCATTTTAGCTTTGCTTGCATAGCCTAAGTGGTTACTTCAAGGCCAGTCACTTAATCTAATAGAATTAGATGCCACCACAGAGTATTGTGCTGAGATGAATGGCATAAACATCTCCGCTTTGTCTCTAGGTTGATGTGGCAGCGTGAGATCATTATCTTGCCTTCATCAGTCCCGCCAGGTTCCCCGGCTAATTTGATCGTTCTTTGCCTTCACAGTTCCCACCGACTACAGCTATCTGCCCGAGAGCAGTTTTATTAGAGCGGCCGTGGGCTTCTTCGTTACAGGAGGGAAAAAAGGCAAGTGAGCACATTCCTTGAATTTCACCATTCTTCCTGCGATTTAGGTTTGTGTGCCCCAAGCTTGCTTCTGTAGGATTAAACCATAATCAATTTGAAGGAGTGACTGTTTCCTTCTGCTAGCCCATCTTTGCAACAGAAATGACCACGAGGCCAATGACCATAAGTGGTACATAAACATACACGCCGTGTCGTCTCTTGGAATCATTGTATTTGACCTTGGCGATTGGGGGTGGGCGTCAGGGGGATCTGTGAAGACCTTGATCTTTCATTTGACCTTTTTAAAAAGTATGAGCACACATTTCTTTTCTTGTCCATGTTGAGTGGGTGTGACCAGAAAAGAGAAAACACAGCTGGGATCTAACTTGGAAGTAAGTCTTCTCCCTGAACCTCGAATGATCGCTCTCTGTTGTTGGAATCACTGGCTGTTGTTCTTAATTTTAGCTTGTGTTCTTTTTCTCTGCAAACATTTGTCCGTGTGGGACTCTTTGTTGCTGCCACCACCCACATTAGACCACAAGCAACCTGAAGACAGAGATTGAATTGCCTTTCGTTTTTTTTTTGTTTTTTTAAGATTTTATTTTTTTATTTGACAGAGAGAGACACGAGAGGGGGACTACAAGCAGGGGGAGTGGGAGAGGGAGAAGCAGGCTTCCCGCTGAGTAGGGAGCCCGATGCGGGGCTCGATCCCAGGACCCTGGGATCATGACCTGAGCCGAAGGCAGCTGCTTAACGACTGAGCCACCCAGGCGCCCTGCCTTTTGTTTTTAACTGCAGTCCAAGAAATGCCATATAAGTCTTTAAATAAATGCTCTCTACTGATACACATCGACTCTTAAGAGATGTGAGGGCAAAATGTATCCTCCTTGAGAATTTCATAGCTCAGGACATAGTTTCATTCATAGAATATTCTTTCATTGATATTTGCTAGTTTCTTTCTTGCCTGGCCTGGTTAGATCCATCTGGGCAAATCCAGTGTCTGTATTATGATAAGACCATCCCAATTTTAGGGTGGGGGGGAGGTTTTTAAACAAATTAAACTGAAGAAATCTGGAGGAAGCAGGTTTGATTAATGAAGGTCGTAAAAGAGTAAAATCTTACTGTTGGAAGGGACGTTAAAGGTCATGTCATCTGCAGCTTCCAGATTATAAACTAGTTTCAGAGTTTGGAGATGAATTCCTTTAGTTCCTAGAGTTCTCAAAACTGTAGTATTATTTTAGGGTCATGAGTTAGCATGACTGCTTTTACGTACCCTTAGTAAAAAATTGATATATACTTAATGTCATTGTTGTACGTAAAATATTTATATATAAACACGTAATATATTACCTGTAATACAGAATTGTTTATATTGTCATAAATTAAGTCTATTTAATAATAGTGTCATAATAGAGATGTCTTCATTAGTAAGAAATTGAACACTTACTAAAGGAGCGTCTAAAATTTCCATAGCCAAGATAATCTTAGGAATATGTATTTTTGCTTTTTTTTTTAATTTGCTCATTGATACCTTACAAAAGTTTTAAATGACGCTAATTTGAGCTATTTCCGTGAGAAATAAAATAAAAATTCTTCAGACAAAATGAAAGATACTCTTTTTCTTTTCGAGGGAATAAAATGTAATGTTGACTCCCCAGGTCCCTATTTCTTGACAGACATGAATTTTCTCTGAATCCTGTGGGAAATTCTTGGTTAAACAGAACATTTTTATGATTACACAGTCATGGCACAACAGGAAATGTTCTGCTCTAAAATTGAAAAATCAGGTGAGGCTGGCCTCAGTGATGTTATTTGCAATCTCAACTGAAAGCTATTTTAAGACAGATAAATGAAGTATTAAAAATGCCATATTACCAATCAGATTTTTGGCATTTTCAGGTTGTGGGAGAGGGCTGCCTTCTTGTCAGGTTTGCTGACTAGATTCAGAGGAAAATCTATTCAGCCTTACACATTACTAATGATGACCCCAAAGGAGTGGGGGCCGTGGGAGGCTGACCTCCGCCTCCAAAGCCCATTTACAAAAACAAAACCAGACCCTGCTCTGTGGGTCTAAATGGGATGGCCAAATGCGGAGGTGTGCATGCAAACGAGTGTTTTCTTCTTCGACATGCCCAGCTCATTTGAATTTTAATAACTCCCTTCTGAAGCAGCTTTTGAGTTTAAATGTCTGGATGTCACTCACTAGAGCCCAGTGGGGCAGCTGATAGGAAGGACGACGACGCTGGTGAGCTCTTTTGAGGAAGAAATGGCTTTAGAGAATAAAAATCATGCGTGGCAGAGGCAGGAGAGAGGAGACTTTAGGGGTGATATGGCTTCGTTGCCTCTGTGTACTGTTTCATAACTCAGGAGAGGAAGAAAAATGTGATGAGTCCTCCCTGCTCCACGCTTATGCGGGGACGAGACAGGGCATCGTCGGGGTGAGCCAGTCAGATGTGAGATAGTGAACACATGACTCCGGTGTCTAATAATGCTTAGGGCTTTTCTCCCTTGGGTCCTCATTTTAATATTCGTATGATAGAACACACAAGATGTTCATAACGTCCATTCCTTCACACAGGCCTCCATTGGAAAACCCAACAGATGAAAACCTTTCTAGTTTTTAAAGACTTCAGTTGATAGTTTTGAATATAACTGGTTTTTGGCTCTGCCCCATGACATTCTCCTTCCATCCCTGATAACCATGACCTCTTCTGGAAGATGCCATCATCATCACCATCGCCATTATTTATTCCTGTGGACATTTCTTCATGATGCTAGGTTTTAAAATGTGCTCAGAATCTATTTCCGCCTATCGTGGAATTATTTTTTTCCCCTGAAGGAACCTCAATTTTGACTCTTACTTTTGCTTCTTTTCTAGTCATTTATTCTTTTTTCTGATCTTTGTTTTTTCTCAGCCTCCTAGCCATATTCAGATTTCATCAAGATTATATCTATTTCTTTCATAAAACATTTAAAGTGGATTAAAAGTACTTAATACAAGTAATGGTTCATTTTTGGTGCTAACACCAGGTATTTCTACCTAATGATTTATGATTATTTTTCCTTATTCTGTTGCTGGGGAATGTGACTAGCTTTCTGAGCTTGTGTTTTTCTATTAAGCTTTAAAGTTCACAGTAAGAAGTATTATTTGAGGAAAGTATATTTAAATCCTTGTAATAAGGGCGCCTGGGTGGCTCAGTTGGTTAAGCGACTGCCTTCGGCTCAGGTCATGATCCTGGAGTCCCGGGATCGAGTCCCGCATCGGGCTCCCTGCTCGGCGGGGAGTCTGCTTCTCCCTCTGACCCTCCCCCCTCTCATGCTCTCTGTCTCTCATTGTCTCTCTCGCAAATAAATAAAATCTTAAAAAAAAAAAGAAATGTAAATCCTTGTAATAAAATCTTTATGAATAGCATCTCCTTCTTGATACAAATACATGGGTCAGTGATCTGTGTGCGTAAGTGCCAGACTCTTGTATAAACTAGGTAGCTATATTCTCAGTTGGTCGTTTTGGACTATTAGCATGAGATATATTTATTGATGAGTCTAGTCAAAGGAGCAGGATTAGTGAAGTCTGAGTGTAGAATAAACGATATGGGAAAGCTGTCCTATTTTTCTGGTGAAATTATGGAGTTGGTTGCCAAGATTGTGTTAAAGTATTTTAATTTAGTAATAGTTAACCTATACAAAGCTTTTGACAAGTATTATTAGAAATGAATACTTGTATATAACACCGAGTTCCCAAATAGTTTAAATCTCCTATAATCTCACCACCCACAGATAGCCACAATAGATATTCCAGCATAGACCCTTCTAGATGTGTGTGTGTTAGACGATATTGAATCATAAAATTTCTTTTATTTTCTTGCCTGATTTTTAGAAATTTAACAATTTTTCATGTAAATGGACATAATCACCACTCATCTCCTCCAAAGAAGAGGTTTGGGGGAAAGTACAAAAAGAATCTTTGCATCACTTTCTAGACATCTGTTAATGGGATATGTTTTGGGAGTCTTTGATTGCTGTTTCTGGTTGTAAATGAAAAATATTTGAAAGGAAAAAGGTCACCAATTATCCCATGACTTTTTAACTGCTATTATCATTTTTGAATTTTCTTTTTAATTTGTCACTTTTATGCACATGCAATTATTAATGTATTTCCAAGTATACACATACTTTGAGTCTTTTAACTTATTAATATTTCCCTACTTTTCATTATATCTCCATAGTTATCATTTTTAAATGACTATAGAATATTCCATCAAGTTGATGGATCACAACTAATTTAGCCATTTTTCTATTGTTCATTTAAAAAATTTCCATTATGGGGGCGCTTGAGTGGTTCAGTTGGTTAAGTGGCTGCCTTCGGCTCGGGTCATGATCCCAGGGTACTGGGATCGAGTTCCATGTCGGGCTCCCTGCTCAGCGAGGAACCTGCTTCTCCCTCTCCCTCTGTCTCCCGGCTTGTGCTCTCACTCTCTCTCTGTCAAATAAATAAAATATTTTTTTAAAAAAATTTCCATTACGGAGAACATCTTTATGCATGTAGCTTTTGCTTTTCTATATATAGGTTTCCTTAAGATACATTCTCAGCAATTTATTAGTGGGCAAGAGGATTTGGTGACTCTAGGGATGGCTTGGCCTCATTGTTCTTCAGAAGGATTGTACCAGGTTTGGGTACCTCAGCCCTGGATGCATATACGAAGAAGTATATCATAGAGGTAAAAGGCATGTGAGTCAGGCTGCCGGGGTTCACACCCCACTACCACCAAAGGCAGGCTATGTAATTTCAGACAAGCTGCTTAAGTCCCAAAGCCCCAGTTGCTTCTGTCAAGTAGAGAAAATAATTGAATCTTCTTTGTAGAGTTTTTTTTTTTTAAAGATTCATTTGAGATACAGAGAGAGAGAGATAGATAGCATGAGCAGGGGGAGAGGCAGAGGGAGAGGGAGAAGCAGGCTCCCCACTGAGCCAGGAGCCCGATGTGGGGCTCGATCCCAGGACCCTGGGATCATGACCTGAGCTGAAGGCAGACGCTTAACCATCTGAGCCACCCAGGCGCCCCTTTAGTATGAGCTTATGAATCACTTTATGTAACAGCACTTAGAAAACAAAATAAGAAACCCTTTCTAGCTATCATATTATAAAGCAAACCAACATATAGATAAACAGATGATTACAATAAAAATCCGTCAGGACTAAAATGATACCTTAACACTGCTTTAATTTACATTTCGTTGCCAGAAGGAATGAACATTTTTGCATGTATTTACTATTCGAGAAGTTTATTTTTTTTTATTTTTTATTTTTATTTATTTATTTATTTTTTTAAGATTTTATTTATTTATTCATGAGAGACAGAGAGAGAGAGAGAGAGGCAGAGGGAGAAGCAGGCTCCCAAGGAGCAGGGAGCCCGATGCGGGACTCGATCCCAGGACGCCGGGATCATGACCTGAGCCGAAGGCAGACGCTTAACCATCTGAGCCACCCAGGCGCCCTCGAGAAGTTTATTTTTAAATTAAATTTTAGATCACTTCTTTTCAAAAATTCAACCCCCCCGCCCACCACCACTTTTGTTTTGAAGTAAGCTCTACACCCAAAGTGGGGCTGTGGGGCGAGATCAAGAGTTGCATGCTCCACTGACTGAGCCAGGCAGGCACCCCCAAAATTTGTACCTTTTTTCTCTTACTTTTTGTTTTGAAATAATTCCAAACTTATAAAAAGGTGAAAACAGCCAGAGAACCCTATTCAGGTTTCACTGACTGTCCAAATGGTGTCTTTAACAGAGAAAGAACTTAATCCAGAATGTTACACTGCGCTTACCCTGTCCTCTCTCTTCAGTCTCCTTCAGTCTGGAACAGTTCCTCAGTCATTCATTATCTTTCAAGACTTGAACATGCTTTTTTGTTCTTTGTTTTGTTTTGTTTTTTGTGGGGTTTTTTGTTTTTGTTTGTTTTGAGAGAGGGTGCTACGGTGGGGAGGGAGAGCAGAGGGAAAGAGAGAGAATCTTTTTTTTTTAAGATTTATTTTTTTTATTTTAGAGGGAGAGAGAAGAGAGTGCAAGGGGGTGGGACAGAGGGAGAGAGAGTCAGAGAGATAGAGAGAGAGAGAGAATCCTCAAGCAGGAGCAGGGAGCCGGACGTGGAGCTTGATCCCAGGACCCTGAGATCATGACCTGAGCAGAAATCAGGAGTCAGACCTTCAACCGACTGAGCCACCCAGGTGCCCTGTGGGAGAGAGAGAATCTTAAGCAGGCTCCACACTCAGCATGGAGCCTGATGTGGGGCTTGATCTCACCACCCTGAGATCACGACCTGAGCAGAAATCGAGAGTTGGACACCTAACTGACTGAGCCACCCCAGGTGCCCCCAGACTTGAACATGTTTTAAGAAGCCAGTTATTTTATAGAACAGTTTTCTAGTTGGACTTGCCAGCTTGCCTGCTGTTGTTCATGTGGTAGGCAAGTCAGTCATCGTCGGCAGGACTAGCACAGATTGGGACGAGACCCCTCTTGTGGCATCCCACCAGGTGGCACATGGTATGTCTCTCCCTCCCCCAGTGATGTTAATTTTGATCTCTTTCTTGGCCAAGGTGATATCTTCCAGGCCTCTCCACTGTAAAGTTCTCTTTTCCCTTTATCATCAGTAAATATTCTGTGTGGAGGTATTTTGAGACTTCATGATTATCCAGTTTTGCAGCCTAAGTTTCGCCCATTAGTTTCAGTATCCATTAATGTTTTCTTGCCTGAATTGGTTATTACTATGATGATTCTTAAAGGTGATGATTCAAAAGGTGATTCTTCCGTTATTCCATTTACATTTCTCAGTAGGCATTCTGTCGTACGGAAGAGCTGCCTTTTCCTTCCAAGCTCCCTCTCACGCTCTTCTGGTATGGACCACAAAAATTTTATTTCATTTAATTATTTGTTATTCAGTCATTCATTATTTCAACCTTCATATTGTTCCATATTTGATCAGTGAGAACCTCTTTAAATTGGCTTTGTGTCCTTTTGACACAACCCCATCATTCTGTGAGTATGTTGTTTCCTTGTGGCCCAAGAAGATGTTCTAGGCTCATGTCGTATTATCCTCAGCTCTGTAACAGCCAGGTAGCTCAGGTTCCCTTTAGTGGGGAATGATACTTAGAAGCGAAGACCTGGGTACGAATTCTCCTTGTTCCTGGGGTGATCACTGCTCCCAGGCTCTTTCAGTGCACAGTTGTTAGGAGACAGACACACACACCCTCTCTCTCTCATGTCTATATTCATTTCTATATCTAGCTATATATATTGGAAGCCATGAATTTATACCAGTATCTCCAATTCCATTTCAACACCACAGGGTCCATTGTATTTTTCCCCTCTTTTCATATTTGTGAACTTTCTTCTCTGACCGGGAGAAACCCGGCTTCATTTTTCTCCATATATCTGCTCCTATGCGGAGTCCCTGTATTCGAACAGTCTGCTGTCCCCACTGGGCCACAGCCCTGCAGAAGCCGCCTGCCTCTCTCAGGTCCTGATCCTCGAGGGGCAGCAACCCTGCTTGGCAGCCTTCCTGGTGCGAAGGGGCCTGGGGATGTTTTTGTTCCCGATAATTCTGAATGTTGTTGAAGTACTTCTACAGAACATCCCACCAAGTCTCAGGATCTGACTGCCTCTTAGAATCTTCAACTGTTTCCAACTACCGTCTGGATTTTAGAGTAGATTCTGGCAGGGGGGGCAAAGCATCTCCTCGTCTCCACAACCATACCATGTTGTCATTATCTCTACCTGGGTTTTCTAAGGACTTTGTCTAGAAAAATCCTAGTGACCCTTTCCATCTTGGTTTAAACATCCTTTCCTCAGTCAGTGTTTCGAGACGAGTTCGGATTTCTTATGTCACATTTTCCGATGTGTTTTTCATAGTACTTGACATAGTAGTTATTCTCTTAATTATTTCTGGCTCTTTGTTTAAAGTCTGTCTTTCCCATTAGACTGTAATTTCCCCAATGGTAGAAAGAACATAGGTGTCTCATCCTAAATGCTTTGAGGACAGAGTACTTGGCATTTAATAGTTTTCAAATATTTATTGATCTACAGCTCTCTCTCTCTGTATATTAGATAATTCTGAGCTAAGTTGCTTCTAAACAATGCTGAAGAGGGAGAAAATAAAGACATGTCCACACTACGCGAGCAACATGCTTGTGATGGGGAGTAGACATACCGCCGGCTGTCAGCCTACTGCTTGTTACCAGACTTTTACTGGAGGGGTTACACATGTGCATTGTGGCATTGAGATGTGATCCTCTGTGTAGCTAAAGTATGTGTGATAATGGGTCCTGTTGTAATGCATTATGTTCGGATATGCCATTTATATCAAGGTTCTTTGAGGCTGTCAACTGGATGAGAGATTTAAAGCAACTTTGTATCTGGATTTTAAAACATCTGGATCCTATTAACAAGTACTGTTAGGCCTTCTTAGTTCCAAAGCCATTGTCTATAAAGCATTCCAGTAGTGCTTTTTATCTAAGGCACTTGCTTGAAAGACAAAACACTGCAAGAAGGGAGCTAATCATTCCCGTTGCTTAGATTTGGATTCCTGTGTCCAGTGCTGAAGATCTCTGGGGAAGGAACCACGTGACTTCGTTCTCCCATTTGGGGGCTTCCTCTCTTTGCATCCCCCCCCGCCCCCGCGCTCAACCACCACGTGCATGGAACTGCCAAGTATTTTCTCCATTCCTAACAGTTACTATAATTCCTTTCATTCCAGTTAGTGTCAGAATTCGTTCCCTGCAAATACAGCGGAAAATTTTGTGTGATTCTAATTACGCTACTCAGTACTGATGCTCTGACCTTTTTTAAAGGGGGAAGATTTATTGTGTCATAGCGCTTACTTGATTTTCAGTCCTGTGTTCCCTGTTACAAGGTCTTGTTTCTGACACTTGTTTGTACATCAGGTCAATTCTAAAGAGTATAGAAGGAAGGTGCAAAGTGTATAGTAAAGTGCAGTTATGTATAGTGCAAGTTATTGGTACAAGAGCTTGTTGTGTAAGCAATAAAATGTGTGGTTTTGTGTGTGTGTGTGAAATGGTCATATTTTGCACTGGGTTCTGGTATTAGAGGACAGGGTGAATATCTTTCCTGATTCCCTAGATCCTCTGGAAACTGCAAGAATTCTGTAGTAAGTTCTATAGGAGGACCTGGAATAAAATTTTCGTAATTTTGAAAACACTTGATCTGAGAAACAAAAATTAAAGGAATCTGCTTATGAATTAATGATTTCCAATATAAAACTGGATTCATGCCCTTAATAGGAGAGAAAAGCAGTTCTATGCACAGATTTTCGTATACCGTCTGCCAGTTCATCAGGCCATTTCTGAGAATCACATGCCAAAATGACCCCAAAAATGCAGCTTAATTTTTCTGTGTGTGAAATCAGACTCTAACTTGCTGCCCACATGGTATAGGGAGAGTTGCCCCATGTGTGTAATCAGGATGGAGTTCTATGAATAACCAACAAGTTAATTCCTAGCACAGCATTTTAATTTTTAGCACACCTGATTTTTCCTTGTCCGTGTGTCTGTCCTCTCATGAGAATATAAGTTCCATTAGCAAAGGAACCTGTCTGTCTTGTTGAACACTATTGTTCGTGTTTGGAACAGTGCATGGTACCTACCAGATGGTGACTGAATGAATGAATTTTTTTTATGAATATGTTTACTTTCTTTGGTCACACATTCTTCTCTTTGTAATAGCAGTGGTAAATTCCCTGATCATACTTCCTGCACTCCTAGTATTACATCTTAAGATGGAATAGAAATAAAGCTTCAGTTTTTGGTAGCATAGCCTAGAAGGGTGGCAGATGTGTTGAGCTTTTAACATCTTCAAAAAGCAAAAAAGCGCTTGTTGGAGGGGAAACATCACTGGAAGGTACACTATTAGTTTTCCAAGTTGGCAGGGGCAAGGGTAAGGAGGTAGGTTAGTTGGTGACTAGCCTAAGAAAACATGCTGATTTGGGGGGTCACGATCCCAGGGTCCTAGGATCCAAGCCCGCTTCGGCTCCCTACTCAGGGGGGAGTCTGCTTCTCCCTCTGCCTCTGCCCCTTCTCCCACTCATGCTCTCTATCAAATAAATAAAATTTAAAAAAAATTAAAAAGAAGAAAACATGCTGATTTTTGAGATGGCTCTAGTTAGAAATAAGAATGTAAAATATCAGGAAAGGCCTGGATGAGAAGTGTGGATTTACTCAGCGTCAATATATGAATGGGGAATCTGCTTCTCCCTCTGCCCCTCCCCCACTCGTGCTCTCCTTCTCTCTCTCTCTCTCTCTCTCTCTCTCTCTCTCTCTCTCTCTCTCTGAGAAGGAGAAGCAGACTCCCTGCTGAGCAGGAAGCCCAACATGGGGCTTGACCCCAGGACCCTGAGATTATGAACCAAGCCGAAAGCAGATGCTTAACCGACTGAGCCCCCCAGGCACCCCTTGTTTTAACCATTTTAAAGTGGTCAGTGGCATTTAGTGGATTCACAGTGTTGTGCAACCATCACCACTATGTAGTTCCAGAATATTTTCAGCACCCCAAAAGGAAACCTTGTACCCATTGAGCAGGTGGTTCCCCATTTCCCCCCCAGCCCCTAGCAACCATAAATCTGCCTTCTGTCTCTGTGGATATGCCTGTTCTGTATGCTTTATTTAAATGAAATCGTACACTGTATGGCATTTTGTGACCAGCTTGTTTCACTTTGCATAATGTTTTCAGGGTTCACCCATGTTCTAGTAAGTATCAGAATTCCATTCCTCTTTCCAGCCAAGTAATAGTCCAGTGTGTGGATATACACTTTATTTATTCATTCATCAGTTGATGGACATTAGGGTTGTTTCTGCCTTTTGGCTATTATGAATAATGCTGCTATGAAGATTTGTGTACAAGTCTTTGTTTAAACACCTGTTTTCAGTTCTTTTGGACATATATGAGCAGAATTGCTGGGTCATATAGTAATCCTGTGTCATTTTTCAAGAAACTGCCAAACTGTTTTTCCATAGTGGCCGTACCATTTTATATTCCTACCAGCAATGTATGAGGGTTCCAATTTCTCTACATCCTTGCCAACACTTGTTCTTTTCCATTATTATTATTATTATTGTTATTATTAATTTGTTACTGTTGTTTAATCCTGTTGAGTGTGAAGTGCTATCATTTGGTTTTGATTTTACTTTCCTTAGTAGCTAACGATGTTGAGCATCTTTTCAGGTACTTTTTGGCCATTTGTAGTATCTCTTCTTGGCAGAATTATCTGTTCAGGTGCTTGGACCATTTTAAAAATTAGATTGTCTTTTTGTTGTTGAGTTATAAGAGTTCTTTGTATATTCTGGATAGTAGACCCTTATCAGATATACAACTTGGAAATATTTTCTTATATTCTTAGTTTGTCTTTTCACTTTGTCAGTAATACCTTCGATGCACAGAAGTTTTTAACTTCGACAACTCCAATATGTCTATTTTTTTCTTTTGTTGCTCATGTTTTTGGCATCGTATCTAAGAATCCATTGCCAAATCAGAGTTCATGAAGATTTACCCCTATGTTTTCTTCTGTTTTATGATTTAATTCTTTTTGTTTATTTACTTTTTATTTTTTAAAGATTTTATTTATTTGACAGAGAGAGATAGCAGATAGCGAGAGCAGGAACACAAGCAGGGGAGTGGGAGAGGGAGAAGCAGGCTTCCCGCCAAGCAGGGAGCCCGATGTGGGCCTCGATCCCAGGATCCTGGGATCATGAGCCGAGCTAAAGGCAGACTCTTAACGACTGAGCCACCCAGGCACCTCTAATTCTTTTTTTTTTTTTTTAAGATTTTATTTATTTATTTGACAGCAGGAGAGCACAAGCAGTGGGAGTGGCAGAGGGAGCGGGAGGAGCAGGCCCCCTGCCGAGCAGTGAACCCAATGCGGGGCTCAATCCCAGGACCCCGGGATCATGACCTGAGCTGAAGGCAGTCACTTAACCAACTGAGCCACCCAGGCATCCCTATGGTTTAATAGTTAGGTCCTTGATCTATTTTGAGTTAATTTTGGTATAACAGTATTGGGTTGGGGTCCTACTTCCTTATTTGCATGTGGATATCCAATTGTCCTGGGACCATTTGCTGAAAAGAATATTCTTTTCCCATTGAATGGTCTTAGCACTCTTGTCAAAAATCAGTTGATCAGGGGCACCTGGGTGGCTCATTTGGTTGGGCATCTGACTCTTGATTTGGATTCATGTCATGATCTTGGGGTCATGAGATAGAGCCCCGTACTGGGCTTTGTGCTCAGCACTGGGTCTGCTTGAGATTCTCTCTCTCTCTCTCTCTCTCTCCCCCCCCCCCCCCCCCCCCCGTGTACTCTCTCTCTCTCCCCCCATCTCTTAAAAAAAAAATCAGTTGACTGTAAATGTATGGGTTTATTTTTGGCCTCTCAGTTTTATTTCATTTGTTTATATGTCTATTTTTGATTACTATAGCTCTGTAGTAAATTTTGAAAATGGCATGTATGAATTCTTTAGATTTTTCTTTTCCAAGATTGTTTTGGCTACCTGCAGCCCCTTACAATTCCATATGAATTTGAGAACCAGCTTTTCCATTTCTTGGGGGGGCGGGTAAAAGGCCATTGAAAAAAAAAATTTTTTTTAAAGATTTTATTTATTTGACAGAGACATAGCAAGAGAGGGAACACAAGCAGGGAGAGTAAGAGAAGCAGGCTTCCCATGGAGCAGGGAGCCCAATGCGGGGCTCGATCCCAGGATGCTGGGATCATGACCTGAGCCGAAGGCAGACGCTCAACGACTGAGCCACCCGGATGCCCAGGCCATTGAAATTTTGATAGGGATTATGCCGAATCTATAGATAGCTTTGGATTGTGTTGTCATCTTTATGGTATTAAGTATTCCAATCCGTGAACATAAGATGTCTATTTATTTAGATCTTCAATTTCTTTCAGCAGTGTTTGTCCTTTTCAGTATATTATATGTCTCTTTCACCTGAGTTAAATGTATTCCCAGGTATTTTCTTCTTTTGAATACCACAGTGTGTGGAATTGTTTCCTAATTTCCTTTTCAGATTAATCATTGCTGGGATATAAAAACACATCTAAATTTTGTGTGTTCATCTTACACCCTGCAACTTCACTGAACTGTTTTTTTATATCTAGAATCATGTCATCTGCAAATAGAGGTAGTTTTACTTCTTTCCAATTTCAATTCCTTTTATTTCTTTTTCTTGCCTACTGGCTCTGGCTAGAATGTGCAATACAAAAGAGTGAAAAAGTGGGCATTCTTGTCTTGTTTTTTGTTGTAAAGGAAAAGCTTTTAGTCTTTTACCATTGAATATACTGTTCACTGTGGATTTTTTACAAATGCCCTTTGTTGTGTTAAGCTAATTCCATTCTGTTCCTAATTTTCTGAGTATTTTTATCATGAAAGGGTGTTGGATTTTATCAAAAGCTTTATGTGGCAATTGAAATTATCATGTGTTTTCCCCCCTTCATTCTATTAATGTAGTAAATTACATTGACTTATTTCTTAGTTGAATGTGACCTGCATTCCTAGGATAAATCTTGTGTGGTCGTCATGAATAATCCTTTAATATGATGTTAGATTCAGTTTACCAGGGATTTGTCGAGAGCTTTCACATCTATATTCATAACAAATATTGGTCTGTAGTTTTTTTTGTTTTGTTTTTAATTGTGGTGTCTTTGCTTTTGGCATCAGGTTAATGCTGGTCTCAAGAATGATTTAAATTATACAGTTGACCTTTGAAAACATGGGTTTGAAATGCACATGTCCACTTATGTGCCAAATTTTTCCATTAAATACAGTATAGTACTGTAAGTATAGTTTCTCTTTTCCATTATTTTCTCTTCTGTAGCTTCACATACAAAATATGTATTAATCAACTGTTTATGTTATTGGTAAGGCTTTCAGTCCACCGTAGGCTATTAGTAGTTAAGTTTTGGGGGAGGGTCAAAAGTAATGTGCAGATTTTTTACTGCAAAGGGGATCAGCATCTCTAACCCCATGTTATTCAAGATTTAACTATATTCCCTCCTCTTCTGTTTCTTTGGGGGGGATGAAATTGAGGATTGATATTAATTCCTCTTTAATCGTTTCATAGAATTCACCTGGTCCTGGACTTTTCTTTGTTGGGAGGTTTTTGTTTCAGTCTCTTTCCTTGTCGTAGGAGTGTTTGTATTTTCTGTTTATTCTTGAATTAGTTTTAGTTACTTGTGTGTTTCTGGGATTTTGTTCATTTCACCTAGATTATCTAATTTGTTGGTACATGGTTTCTCATAGTTTTCTGTTATAATCCTTTTCGTATCTGTCCTTACAGATACAAATCTTTTGGTAGAAATGTCTTCACTTTTATTTCTGATTTTAGTTATTTTCATCTTCCTTCCCAATCAGTATGACTTTTATTTCCTTTTCTTATTGCTTAAGCAATAAGTCCTTACTGCATAGGACTTTTTTTTTTTTTTTTTTTTTTTTTTTTTGAGAGCAAGAGCGAGCGAGAGAGCACTCATGATCAAGGGGGGAGAGGGGCCAAGGGAGAGGGAGAGAGAGAAATTAAGCACACTCCACGCTCAGCATGGAGCCTGACAGGGGGCTCAATCTCATGACCTTGAGATCATGGCCTGCTCCGAAATCAAGTGAGATTAACTGACGGAGCCACCCAGGTGCCCCTATTAATTCAGTTTTTAATTAGATACAGGCCTATACAGATTGTCTTTTTCTTCTTGAGTTTTGGCAGATTGTGTCTTTCAAAAAATTAGTCTGTTTCATTTATGTCATCAGATTTGTGGGCATATAAGTTATTTACACAGAGCCTCTGGCATTTCATCATTATAGTTGAGGTTCTCCTATCCCAGCACTGGTTCCTGCAGTGTGTTCTGCTCACGAGTCTCTGCACTGGTAAACCATTACACCCTCTATTCATCTGTCTGTTCCTTCAGTGACCAGGGCAGCAAATTGCCCTGTGTTCTTCCCTCTGTTGCAGAACCAAGAATTGTTGATTTTTTAGTCTGTTCAGCTTTTTACTTGTTATCAGGACAGAGTGGCGACTTTCAAGCTATTACATGCAGAACCGGAAACCAGAAGTCATTCTTTTTTTTTTTTTTTAATTTTTTTAATGGTAAAAAAACACAACATAAAATTTACCATCTTAACAATTTTTAAGTATATGGTTCAGTAGTTTTACATATATTCACATTGTTGTAAAACCAATCTCCAGATGTTTTTCCTCATGCAAAACTGAAACTCCACCCATTAAATAATGCCTACCCTTTCTCCCACCCCATTACCCCTGGCAGCCATCATTCTGTTTTCTATTAATTTGACTACTTAAATACCTGATATAAATAGGTATACAACAAAGTATGTCTTGTTGTGACTGTGTTATTTCACTCAGCATAGTGTCTTCAAGATTCATTTATGTTGTAGCGTATGACAGGATTTCCTTTCCTTTTAATGTTGAATAATATTTCATATGTATATACATATGAAATATCCCTATCTATTGATTGATGTTTGGGTTGCTTCTACTTCTTGGCCATTGTGAATAGTACTGCTGTGAACAATGGTGTACAAACATCTCTTCAAGATTCTGCTTTCAATTCTTTGGAATATATGCTCAGGAATGGGATTTCTGGATCATATGGCAGTTCTATTTTTAGTTTTTTGAGGAGCCATCGTACCATTTTCCATAGCAGTTCTACCATTTTATAATCCCACCAACAGTACACAAGGGTTCCAGTTTCTCCACATTTTTACCAACACTTGTTGTTTATTTTCTTTTTCTTTCCTTTTTAAAAGAATAGTAGCTGTCCTAATGGATGTGAAATATTATCTCATTGTTTGATTTGCATTTCTCTACTGACTAGTGATGTTGAGCATCTTTTCAAATTATTATTGGTCCTTTGTGTATCATCTCTAGAAAAACTCTACCCCTGCTTCTCCCTCCCCATATGCAGCATCTGCTGATTCTGCTACTCTTCTGCTGATTTAACCTCTGCTTCTCCTCTTTCCCTATGCTTCTTCTTTCTGCAACGGTTTGTCCTTTTGCAGACTTTGCCCCAACTTCTGCTTCCCTGGCTTCCGCTGGCTTTTCTGCCTCAGCTTCTTCTTCTCCTGTGCTTCTCCTTTCTGCAGTGTTTGTCCTTTTGCCGATTCTGCCCCCACCTCAGCTTCCCCCTTGTTCAGTGCCTGCTCATTTTGCTACCTCTTCTGCCTCAGCTTCTCCCTTTTCCTGTGCTTCTCCTTTCTGCAGCTGTTGTTCCTTTTATGGATTCTGTCCCCACCTCAGCTTCCCCCTTGTTCAGTCCCTGCTGATCGTGCTGCCTCTTCTGCTTCATCTTCTCCCTTTTCCTGTGCTTCTTCTTTCTGCAACTGTTGTTCCTTTCACTGGATCTGCCCCCACCTCTGCTTCCTCCTTGTTCAGTGCCTGCTGATCGTGTTGCCTCTTCTGCCTCAGCTTCTCCCTTTTCTTGTGCTTCTCCTTTCTGCAGCTGCTGTTCCTTTTTCAG